>NC_036461.1:20819291-21037644 GCF_002775205.1 Xiphophorus maculatus
GCTTTGATGGTGGGTCGTCCTGCTTCCCATCATCCACCTTCTTTGGAATTCTAATGGCGCGGCAAAAAGTCACTAAATTTCTCCAACCTGCCAGAGGTTGTGGCGAGGCACTGATAGGAATGGAGTCCTCTCGACGCAAAATGGGCTCTTCCGGTTTGTCAAGTCCAAATGTGAATTTAAAGCTGGAAGGAAGCACTGTACCAAAACTAAGCTTTAATGGTGGGTCGTCCTCCTTTGCGGAATCCACCTTCTGTGTAATGCTCATGGCATGGCCAGAAGTCAAAGAAGCCCCGTCCTCTTCCAAACCTACCTGATGGTGTTGCGAGGTACCAATAGGTCTGGAGTTCTCTGGACGCAAAATGGGCTCTTCCTGTTTGTCAAGTCCAGACGTGAATTCAAGTGAAGTACAAGGAGACGTGTCTTCTTCAGGCTTCTCAGCTACCCCAATGTCTTGTATGAATTTGAAATTTGGAGGAAGAATCTCAAGAATCTCAGAGTGCCAGTGCAGTGATGCAGCACTGCCACGGTCCATAGCGGAGCTCAGCTGATCAAACTTCGAATTGAGATGTTTCAATGACTGTTCAAGCACTCCTATGCCCCACAGGAATTTAATGTTTGGTGCAAGGACCTGGACAATTCGAAGTCTGGAATTAAAGTAATCCTGGTCTTCATTATTAACCTCGTCTTTATTGGAGCTGGTAGTACAGTCGTTACCTACCTCGTCTTCACTGGAGCTGGTAGTAGAGCTACCGCTGGAGCTGGTAGTAGAGCTACCGCTGGAGCTGGTAGTAGAGCTACCGCTGGAGGTGGTAATACAGGCATTACCTACCTCGTCTTCACTGGAGCTGGTAGTAGAGCTACCGCTGGAGCTGGTAGTAGAGCTACCGCTGGAGGTGGTAATACAGGCATTACCTACCTCGTCTTCACTGGAGCTGGTAGTAGAGCTACCGCTGGAGCTGGTAGTAGAGCTACCGCTGGAGCTGATAGTAGAGCTACCACTGGGGCTGGTAGCACAGTCCACAGACTGCGGAGGTGAACTACACCTCAACCCCTCTCCGTAGTCTTCAGAAACCATGTCGGTTTCATTTGACCACACCTTACCGTGTTCCTTACCATTGTCTGGAAGTCCCTCCAACTTTGGGGATCCATCTGCTGGAAGCGCCATGGTCTGAGCTGTAAAGGAAGAAACAAAGCAAAAAAAGCTATAATTCAGGATCTAGACCTTCACAAAAGTCCAAAGCAATGTTTTGAGGGAACTAAAATACCAACAATACAATAACCCAGGTTTGTGAATGTGTTTTTTTTCTTGAATATATTTAATTAACAATATTATTGCTATGCCATTGTATTTGATTATACAATAAAGACGGGAATTAAGAGATAAAACAAATATAGCTTATCTTTAGTCACAAAAAAACAGCAAAAAATACAATTTTACATAAAAACCAGAACACACTCTAAAACTCAATGATCAAACATGTATGGAGCATCGCCACTCAGACAAACGAACTTGCAGCTTCATCTTGGTACCAATCAATCATTAAAGACAACAAATCAAATTTAGACTTATTGGCAATTCATCCCTAACCATAAACTATTAAACATTTGGAAACATAAATTAAAGAGCTATACACTGTGTTTAGAATGTCTTAATAGCTACTGAAACACCTGTAATCTTAGACTGTGCCATAAGTGTGAATGAAATAAGACTGCAACAAGTTACTCAGTTTACCTTTATATAACAACCCATCCTCACAAATCTTTGATGCTCAGGTACATTTGATCACTCTTAACAATAGCCAGGGATAAGATATGTGATCCATTCATAATTATTACACTTAAATCACTGCTTACACAACTTTAATAGTTTAAAAGTATCAAAGTTTAGAAATATATGTTTCCAATTGCATTTGTAAATTACCAAAATGTTAATTGTAGTTAATCAAACTAAATTCCTCTGAGCTCCACAATTTTTCACAATCACAAAGACAGCAAGTCTGACACCCCATCAGTATTACCTTCATACTCCCACATATAGCCAACAGCAGAAATGTAAACCTGTAAAATTAATTAAGTTTAAAGACTGGGGATCTAAATAAACAGGCCGACATAAGTGGCCTTTCCTCCGTTTCCAGGGGCTCCCTCCTACAAAAATAAAACTGTTTATTTGGTTAAGAAATCCATATCCAGTGTTAAAATGGCCATTATATTTTGTCTGGAGATAAGCCAGACAAAATCATTAAAATAATAATCTGCATCCCTTATGTGTGCATCATGCCTCAAAGATGGAGCAAAACACTGTTTTTCTGGTCTTGAGTAATTACAATAAACTAAATAATTGAGTTACTTTGTGAAATCAACAGGTACACATTGATTGTTCTTTAAAGATTTTTCTAAGAATAAAGTTGTGTGTTATTTATTCAATGTATCCATGGAGACTACAAACATTTTTTCAAACCAAAACAACTCCAGTCAGCATTACTGACATTTTCCAGAATTTCAAATAACTAGCATATAAATCACAAAACAAATTCAATTAACTCACAAATACGTTGCACCCCAAAAATGCAATTATATTTTCCTAGACAGAGAGTTTTAATTTCCAAAAACAGAACACCAAAGTCATCAAAGCTGATTTTTTTTTTTTTTTTACAAAGAAATCCTTATTTTCTTTGTTAAAATCAGCTTTAATTGATGATAACTACTGTATGTCTATACACGATTCATTGCCTACGAATGTTCTATCATTAACAAACACACACACACACACATAATGCTTATTACTGGGGCAACAGTGGTAGGAGTTTGCTCTGCAATGGTCCGCCTCTGTCGTTGTGTCCTTGAGCAAGACACTTCTCCCACCTTTAGCTGGAGTTTATTGCTGGCACGATATAACATCTGTGGCTACAATCCATTAGCTTAATATCATCAGTGTGTGAACGTGTGCATGAATGGAAATTTTATGTAAAGCGTCTTCGAGTGTCCTAATAAACCGCTAGTCTGATGTGATTACCATGGAAACCAAGTATGTTTGTCAGGGCATTTTTCAAAAAATAACGGTCAAAACCTAATGTTAAATATTTAACGTATTTCACTTAGCGTATCCATGGAAACTGAGTGTTTATCATGGCATTTTTCAAAAAATAACGGTCAAAACCCATGCTAATTTTCCAGAAATTTGACGTTAATTTAACTAATTTGACTATAATTAAGTAAAATACATATATTTCATAAATCACTACACCACAGTTTAACATTCCTGACATTTCCAGCGAAATTCAGTTAAGAAAAAGCCTCATTAGTTAAGAACGATCTATGCTAGCAAAGAATGCTACTAGTCTTTTTTTTCTACAGCAGTCAGTATTTCTTTAAAACACACACACACAAAATAAACTAAACAAGTCACTAATATCTTAGTAATATCTTGCTTTCGTTTATTAAAAAATAAAAGAACGATTTTAACCTTCCAGCTGGTCACCCTGTTGGTGCTTCTCCTGGCCAGGAACCGTCTTTCGCAGGTTTCTTATCCACGGGCTTCTTCAGCAAGTGCGTATTTCAGCAAGCGCTTCTTTAACAAGTTTTGCACAGCAGACTTTTCAACAAGCTCAAACCGTCCGAGGCTGTAAAGGCTCCTTCAGGCGTCTCTCTCAAAAGTCCCGTCGCAAAGGGGAAAAAACTCAGAAGGTCAGCGTCATTTATAGGCTTGAGGACGCTAACGTCGTTTCCATGACTTTCATTGACGAACGCACGCACTGGTGCGTCAGAGAAATCGGACTACAAATAATGCAGGAAATGCAAGTATCGCGTTGTCATGTTTATCACTCCTTATGCTGCCACCTACTGGCCAACCGGTCTAAGTTCACAATGACATTTTTAAAACTTACACGACTGATGTGACATAATATTTCTGCTTTCATTATTAACTATGTCAGTTTCGGACCATCAAATGGGAAAAACTTCTCTCTGTCGTAAAGCATGGTTTGGAAGAAAAATTCAAAATTCAATTCAAAAATACTTTATTGATCCAAAACAGGGGTCACCAACACGGTTCCCATGGGAACCCGGTTGCTAACGTAGTCAGCCGAGAACGCAGGTGACGTCAAAATGCTAAGAGTTATATTAATAGTAGCGCCATTCTATAGCGGGCTGCACAGTGGCTCAGTCCGTAAGGTTGTTGCCTTGCAGTCGGAAGGTTGTGGGTTCGCTTCCCACAACTACTGTAGGAGTTTGCATGTTCTCCCTGTGCATGCGTGGGTTTCCTCCGGGTACTCCGGTTTCCTCCCACATTCCAAAAACATGACAACAAGGTAAGAGTTCATTGGTCACTCCAAATTCTCCCTAGGTGTGAGTGTGTTCCCCTTAGATAGAAATGGATGAATGGAAAATAAATTTTTTTTAATGATTTATGTTAATCGCCATATAGAGACCTAATAAATTCAGATGCTTTGACTCGCCAGTAAGCGCTTTGCTCTCCTCCCACAGAGCCTCCTTCCCAGTTTTTTGACAGGTGACTGTTGAGGAGTTTGTCCATGGACAAACAGCAAACAGGAGCTTTGTTGGGGGGTTTTCTATGGCAAAATTAATAACAACGAATCAAAAGTTATTCAGTTCTTTTTGCTTGATTTGAAAAATATGCACAATTTGATGAATCGTTTTTTTTCCACTATGAAAACAACTTTTTTTTTAGCTAAGTCTAGGCTAACAGTCATTAAGGGTGTGAGAAGCTTCTTACCACAAGAAGGATCGATCAGCGATTAGTGCGTCGTTAAGTCGTCATTCAAGAGCGCATTAGTACGCGGCTGGTGTGCAGCGCCAGCAAACAGCGAGGTGTGAACCGGAAGGAAAACATGATGTCTACCAGGTCAGGGAGGGCCCTTAATATACAGACAGCGCCACAACCAATTAAATTCAGGCACTTGTGTGACGCGTTCAGATCCCACAGGGCATACTGCCACACAAGTATCACGTTGTCATGTTTATCACTCCTTATGCTGCCACCTATTGTCCAACCAGTCTAAGTTCACAATGACATTTTTGAAACTGTCACTGCTGATGTGACATTATATTTCTGCTTTCAGTTTCCGACCTTCAAATGGGGAAAACTTCTCTCTGTCATAAAGCATGGTTTGGAAGAAAGATTCAAAATTCAATTCAAAAATACTTTATTGATCCAAAACAGGGGTCACCAACACGGTGCCCGCCGGAACCCGGTTGCCCCAGGGGACAAAAAGGAGACATTTGGAAACTGCTACTTGGATGATTGTACAGCTTCAATACCTCTGAATATAGATTTGATTTAGATTTTTTTTTTACTTATCTTTTAAGTCCTTTTGTTCATAGATTTAAGTCGTTGGCTATTTTGGAAGCAATGTTCTTGAAAGCGATGGACGACCCGGATATCCTTTGGAAGCGGACGCCGTTCAGGGAGAGACGGGGGAGCCTGCAGACCTCCATCTCCCACTGGACCAGGTTCTCGGCCCGCCCGTCGCCATGGACGCAGAGGAGCAGGAAACTCTCTTGCTGTTCGTAGTCGCAGTTGTTGGCGTCGAGCACCTTGCGGATCTCCCTCATGATGTCGCAGGGCTCCATGGAGCTGGTGGTTCTCATATTCCAAGTGAATCTGAGGGAGCGGGGCTTACCGTCTTTAATTTCCCCTTTCTGATCCCCAGGTACATGGCGACTGTGGGGAGAAAGACACGGAGGAGAGCTTGGCTTAGAATAAATTAAAATCCTGCTGGGATTGTTTGCAACAAATCTTTCACAGAAGTGACTTTTTGTTTCTTTTAGGGGCGGCAGTGAATGAAACTATAAAGTCTAATAAAGCTGAAGTTTTTCTTACTGTGACCTGAGCCGCTCTGAGCTCAGTTTATCTTTATGTCACATTTAGGTGGCAGCACAAAGCTGTGGAGCCTTTAACTAGACAAAATGTAGTCAACAGTCATTACAGCTTTTTTGATTTTTTGCTTGTGAAACCAACTTTTATTTTATTCCAGTTTAGCGGTAAAGTTAAATCTTATTTTAATAATAATAAAAAACAGTTGTAAATAATCTATTAGCATATTTACTCTCTCATTACTTTTACTACATTTTGTCTGTGACTTCCAAACTGAGAAAGGGGAAGTAAAAGAAAGTAAAAACTGACTGAAGCCATCTCTGAAAAACCCAGAATATCACTGCAACATTAAGATTTGATTCACTGTACATAAATAAATTTTTAAAAAGTTCTTCAACTGTCGATAAGATGTTTGAAACATAAACTAGTGATGGGTCCGGTAACACCGATGCGTCGGCGCATGTGTCAAGCTCATAGACCAAAATCAGCGTCGGTGCGCGTATCGTTTTCAGCAAGTCACGTGACCGATACAGGAACTGTTTCCAAATGACACTGGTGCGCCAAACTGTTTATATATGGAAGCCAATCTGTCAACGGGATGCATTTGCCAAAATAATTCTTGACCTTTTACGGTACAGCGTCAACTATGGAGCCTCAAGGCAAACGAAAGGTTTGGTAGTATGGGGCCATTTTAATCTTACGTCAGAGAATAAGGTATTGGTTCTCACTTCGTAGTTGTTTCATCCGGTTCTTTTCAGTTTCTACTCCATCTATCTGAATCCAAATTCAGCTGAAACCGACTCTTAGTTTACTTTCATATTATGTTCTGCAGGTTAAGTTTTGCATGTTTCTCCTTTGAAATTATACATTTCATAATTTTATTCTTAAATTACCCTCCATAAATAAAAATCTTTAGGCAGAAAAAAGGGAAATAAAGACAATCCCGCTATAAATAAATACACAAAAGACATTTCCAGCAAAACACATCCATAAAGATCTGCGTACAAAATATAAAAGACAAAATGTAAGTTATGTGAACAATATACAGTGTCACTAAAATCTGCTTTATTTAAGTAAATTCACCTCCTCAATGCTGAGGCATAGGGCATCAGAATGAAGTCACAGATACACCTGGATAAACTCAGGTATACAGCCAGTCTACAAATTACTCAGCTGCTTTTTATCAATTATTTCATATAAATGTATTGTTTACTTCATTTTTTCTACAGCAGGAGAAGTTGTGTCAAAAAAACGGAACAGATTAAATTTCAAAATTTTAGAAAAACCTTTTTTTTTTTAAATGAAAATTTGTGGAAAAAAACACCAACAAAAAACCCCCAGTCCACAAGCATCCTCATTCCAAACACGATCGCTTTCATTTTCATCACTTGGTACATGTTCACATTACTTATTGACTGTATCGAAGAATATCAAATATATTTTGATTTTAACTGAAGATATGACATTATACAATATACAATATACGATGAAATTAAATGACTTAAATCTTATTGTATAGACTAGGTCATCAAATCAGTCTGTGAACTGCGTTGCCTGTAGGGATTTTTAATGTCCAGCAGGTGTCAGTATTCAGTGACACAGTATTGACGCGGTATCAATACAGTTTTGCTTTGGGTCAAAACGACACATGACGCCTCATTTACCCATCACTAACATAAACATCTTCATACCTGACAATTGGAGATTAAAAACTTATTTCTGATAGGAAATGACAACAGCATCTCAAAAGATAATGTAAGAATTTCAAAGTAACTAAACTACTTATAACATTCCTCAATAATCAATAAAAAAATATTGACTGACTTTAAAGCAGTCAAACTTTTTTAAATCTATTTTTATTTCTGATCAGCTCTTTCCATGTTTCCTCATGTAGCAGAAGCTCCACGTCTTCTTACTAATTTATAAGATCAAGGGATTCCTTCAAAACATGTATTTTACATAACAGTATAAAATCTTTTTGTAACTTCAGTATTTTAATGTATATTAGTTTTATTTGAAATAAATCTATTTTGTGTCATTTTGATTTGAAACCCCAGTAATTATTGGCTTAACATTTAAATCTATTTATTTAGTAAATAACACAAAGAAATTCTGGTCGTTTCTTCTTCTCTGGCTTTACAAACCAGAGAAGAAACAAACAAAAACAAACAACATTTCTACTTTTCATATCCATTTTTCTTTTAAATTACCAAAATTTGACATTTTAAAATAGTTTTTACTAAAAGCCTCCACCGCTTTCTGGGTTTTTCATAGATCATGTAAAGGAATATTTTTGGAGAATCTCAACAGAAACCGGAGACATTTCAGCAGAATTAAAGCAGACTTTGAATCTTCAGCTAGCATGCAGCGTTAGCAGAGCGGCACGTCACACAGCCATGCAACCGCAGCAACAAAGCTGCAACAACACACTGCTGCAACTCCTACACACTCAGGGCAAAGCAGCGCGGGCCTGACGCTACATGGGAAGCGGTGTGTGTGTGTGTGTGTGTGTGTGTGTGTGTGTGTGTGTGTGTGTGTGTGTGTGTGTGTGGGGGCAGCAGGTATAAGCTCACCTTGAGCCCTCAAGTCTCCCGTTTCTCTCAAACTCGGTTGAGACTCTGAGGCGCCGTGAGAAAATTCACACGGGGAGTCAGAGGAGAAGAAAACAACAAAACAGATTGTGGATTGTGCACAACACAAATCATTTCTCATCAATTTCAGTGAATGGAAGAGAAAAGAAAAGAGAAATCAAGTGTGTGACGGAATACGTTAGCGACGGTGTGAGCCACCACCAACACGTCACTGAGCAGTGAGCTCAGTGACGTGAGCAGTCAGCGTTTGCTGCCTCAAGTTAACGTTAGCTTCCAAGTCTCAGTTTCTTACAATGTAATGTTATTTCATTGCATTTCACAAATTACTTCAGGAGCATAACGAGGTGCAAAGCGTTTGCTAGCATGAGCTATTTTCACAAAACCCTTCAAAGGTGAACGTTGAACGTGTTTGGAGATTTGAGGACATTCAAACGACACCGGTTTCCTTGACCGGTGGTTCCGTTTGGCAAGCAAAATAGCCGCTACAAACTCAACCCCTACCTTCTCCGAAGCTTGACTTTTTTGGTTCAAACTAGCTTCAACCAGTCTGCATTTATACGTCAAATAAATGCTGCTTTTAATCCCGCTGGAAGTGACAGCTACGGCGTTCATGGGCAACGCACTTGGTGTTGTTTTCAACGGAAGTGACATGAAAAGGCCCGGATGATGATCACCCGGTGACGTCAAAATGCTAAGAGTTATATTAATAGTAGCGCCATTCTATAGCGGGCTGCACAGTGGCTCAGTCCGTAAGGTTGTTGCCTTACAGTCGAAAGGTTGTGGGTTCGCTTCCCATAACTACTGTAGGAGTTTGCATGTTCTCCCTGTGCATGCGTGGGTTTCCTCCGGGTACTCCGGTTTCCTCCCACATTCCAAAAACATGACAACAAGGTAAGAGTTCATTGGTCACTCCAAATTCTCCCTAGGTGTGAGTGTGTTCCCCTTAGATAGAAATGGATGAATGGAAAATAAAATTTTTTTTAATGATTTATGTTAATCGCCATATAGAGACCTAATAAATTCAGATGCTTTGACTCGCCAGTAAGCGCTTTGCTCTCCTCCCACAGAGCCTCCTTCCCAGTTTTTTGACAGGTGACTGTTGAGGAGTTTGTCCATGGACAAACAGCAAACAGGAGCTTTGTTGGGGGGTTTTCTACGGCAAAATTAATAACAACGAATCAAAAGTTATTCAGTTCTTTTTGCTTGATTTGAAAAATATGCACAATTTGATGAATCGTTTTTTTCCCCATTGTGAAACCAACTTTTTTTTTTTAAGCTAAGGCTAGGCTAACAGACATTAAGGGTGTGAGAAGCTTCTTACCACAAGAAGGATCGATCAGCGATTAGTGCGTCGTTAAGCGCATCATTCAAGAGCGCATTAGTACGCGGCTGGCGTGCAGCGCCAGCAAACAGCGGGGTGTGAACCGGAAGGAAAACATGATGTCTACCAGGTGAGGGAGGGCCCTTTATATACAGACAGCGCCACAACCAATTAAATTCAGGCACTTGTGTGACGCGTTCAGAGCCCACAGGGCATACTGCCACACAAGTATCACGTTGTCATGTTTATCACTCCTTATGCTGCCACCTACTGGCCAACCAGTCTAAGTTCACAATGACATTTTTGAAACTTTCACTGCTGGTGTGACATTATATTTCTGCTTTCAGTTTCGGACCTTCAAATGGGGAAAACTTCTCTCTGTCGTAAAGCATGGTTTGGAAGAAAAATTCAAAATTCAATTCAAAAATACTTTATTGATCGAAAAGTAAAATTAAATGTTGTAGCTCATCAATCCAGATTCTTCAAAGAGTTATTGTAAATGGCTGATTGCTGTTGGCAGGAAAGATCTTTTGTAGCGGTCTGTGTTACACCAAATTTGAAGAAGCCTCTGACTGATGTTACTATATTCTTTCAAGACAGTCTCATGAAGAGGATGGTCAGAGTTACCCATAATTTTCTTAAAGTTGTGAAGACTCCTCCATCATTTCTGTCTTCTCTCTCCTGATTGGCCAGTGTTGTTGTCTTGTCTCAGTGATGCTGGAGAATCATGACATAAAAAGACACACATTCATTAATCTCTGGCTAAATAAAAGATGATTGAAAGAGACTTTCTGATCAAGTTATCATAATATTCTCACCTTTTCCACAATCTGTTACAACCAGTAGATCAGCAGGTGGAGCAGATCTTCTGCTTTAATTGTTGGTCAACTCCAGTCATGTGACGAGTTGACGCAGAAATTGAATAAAGAGAAAAGAAAACAGAGTTAAAAGGGGAATATAAACCATACAGGCGCACAGCGCTGTAAGGTCACAGTTAACGGGCGGATAAATCAAGCCCCGCCTTCACGTCGACTGCTCAACGTTTCCATTGGAGCGTGTTTTTAATTGACGTTCCTCTCGTCCAATAGGAGGGCGCGAACCGACTCCTGGGGACACAGCCGCGCAGATGTGTGAGCAGGTCGCAGCGCAGGAAGAATCAGTGACAGCAGGAACAACGTCTGCAAGCTGGTGACAAATTAGAGTGTGTTGAACAAGCAAGGTGAGCTTTATTTTATGTTTTCTGTTCACCGTTTCACCTGTAAACTCTGCGCTGGAGGAATGCTTAATGTCGTCATTATTGTACTTCCTGGTTGGAGTTAGGTTGTGTCGTATTTATTAATCTGCTCGAGCACAACTTATGAGCTAGTTTCTTTAGCTAGTCCTCCTGGTTATTTATAGCGTCACATTTCTGTATTTTGTTGGGGTTTATTCGACTTTTGTGTCTGTTTTGTATGTGTTTCCACCTCTTGTAAACCACTACCAACTTTTGTAGCTATTTCCTTTAACACCAAACCCAAGTTTTAGTAGACTAATAATAACGCTACTAATTTACATTTTGTTTTAACCAAAACGTGTCTATTTTGCTGGCCTTACTAAGTGACCTTAAAACTTGTCAAGCGAATGTCTGCTGCCCATTATCACCAAATAAGTCACCGAGTCAGCTGTTTAACGTCTTAACGAGCTTGATAAGTGATTTCCTGATTCGCTTCTCCTTCGAACTTCATGCGGTCAGAACCAGTTTATGTCGCTGTAGTTGTGCAGATCGCGCTGCTTGAAATCTGATCCACGCCAGTGAACAGCCAAGCGAGACTGCCAAGAAAATGGCATTAACCTGGCAGTTAGAGGTCGTTCACATAATTTGCCCTTGTCTCAAGGTGCACTTTTGTCCCTTCTGACAACACCTTCCCTGTCCTGTTAATCTGCAATCTCTCAGCGCTTTACACTTAAATGCCTCCTTGGAAATAATGCACACTCTGAAGAATTTTCTCTTTTTTTTTTCTTGCCTGGATTCTGAGTATTAGGACTGTCAGACAATGTAAGTGTGTCAGGTAAACCATGTCCTGTGTTGGCTAGTAACATTAGGTTGACTTTGTTCTTTCGTTCTTGCAACTGCATCCCAACAGTTGCTGCTATTAAAACAATCCAAACCTACAAGATCAAAAAAGGACTTGAGAGACAAAAAAATAGTTGTTTTTTTTTTTTTACCAACTCAACAATATACGATTTGTTGCTGGAAAGGGATGTGTAAATAATTCTAAACCCAAAACTTTGAAGTTTTGTTGTGTTTCTGCAGGTTTGCCAATAAAATAGAATACGATATTGACAATAAGAATAGGGATTTAAGATCAGGATCAGGGTTTCTTTGAAAATGCTTGCTGTATTTAGTCAAGTTTAGTAAATCCAATATTTATAACTGATCAAACTAATCAAAATTTACATTTTGAGTAAGTCACTGGATATATGTAGTTTTGCAAGAAAATGCAAAAAGCATGATTATTTAAAAACATATATTTTGCTTTTTAGTTATTTTTTTCCTATTTTGTGAAGATTTTTCTTTGTAGTAATTTTGTCCAGTTATTAGCTCACACTGAAAAAGAAAACAGGTGATCCAACTCTAAAAATTAATTTCTCACAAGCAATCAAATTAAGTTTATCCAAGTAAATATGTTAAATTTATTAAGGGTGTCATGTTAAATAAATTTAGTTTGACAAACTTAACTTGATCACATGTCACAAATTAACTGATTTTTTTTGAAAGTTGGAGCGCCATTCTGTCATATTTTCAGTGTACCAAAAATGTTTATATATAACATGTTACATTGAATAATCAAAAGGTAGATTGAAAATGTACAAAAATAAGCACAAATAATAGTAATAATAATAATAATGCACCCATCAGACCTTTCCTGATTTCTATTTTCTTGCATATCTCTTTGAAGATTTTTGATTTTGACTGATTCTCTCTTTTGTTTTTGCTTTTTGTTGTTTTTTTTAAATTTTGGGATAAGATCACATGCAGGAAAACATAAAATGTGTGGCAGTTTTTTAAAAAGTTGTTTGGTTTTTTTTTATCCAGGAAACGTTGCCCAAATAACTCAGAAACTTTCCACAGCTCTCCTGTTCAGCTCTGCCTCACACCGCTGCGTTTGAAAATGTCACCGTTTGACCAAACCTTTCAGTGGACTCCGTAAATAGCCTGTTTATGTAAAAACAAATAGTGGGGATTTAAAGTGTGCCCGACACAAAACCTGTGGCCAAATTCTCGTCTCTGACTCTGAAAATGCGTAGGTGTGTCTGGGAATGAGTGTTGACAGACAGACGTTTACTGAGTTCCCAGCTGAGGCCTCTGCTTGCTCTCAACCAACCTTGAAGAATGGAGGAGGTTTTTACTGAAAGCCTTGTGCGGTCAGGCCCAAAGAGGCGGCTCTACTTTTGCTCTTCATTGCTGTCGGGGAGAGAAAAGCCTTGTGATTTTCTCTTTCACTTTCAGTTTCGTTTGATGGAAAATCCCTTCACTGTCTTTTTTTTTTCCTTAGATCTTTTTCATGTTAACTGGAGACAAGTAAATTTAGCCACAGCTGCATTTTCTTGTTTTTGTTTTTTTAATTAATGTAAATAAATGCATGAAGTGTCTGTTTAACTCTTTCTTTCTCCTTTCTGTAACTTTCCAGATGTCCTTTGCCAGCGACAAACTTTATGATGGTTATTTGCGGCTGAATATGCCGGCCATTGTTACCCAGGTGAAAGTGAGACAAATAGTGCCGTACCTTCCCTGCCTGACGGCTCATGACAGGGTAAGTTTAATCATTCATTACGTTAAGTGGAGTTTTTTTTTTTCTTTTATCGATTATAAAAATAGTAAAGATGAGGTTTATTCCCTTTTTTATAGTAAGTTGCCAGTGTTTTGCTACACGAACACAGAACATTGTTAAAGTATTCGTTAGGGCTGCCACAATAACAACGTTTACTGGACGTTAAGTAGTTCCAGAAATTACTGTGACAAACTCTAATGTTGTTTTTGAGATTTTTTTTTCAAGCAATATGTTGATAATGGCATAATAATGCAAGTTTGTCCTCTGAAAGACCAACAAAGAACACTTTGCACTGGAACCGGAAGATATTTTAAATATCCAAAATTAAACATAGCAACAAAAATCGCTAAATAAAATTAAAATGGAAAGACACATATAAAACCATAAGTACACTGTATTAGGATGTATCTTTAAACAAAATTACCCTTCAAAACATATCAATCAGAATGGAAATTATTACATTCTTAGTATTTACACCTATTGAACTTGATTGCTCTTTGTGACGTTACAAACATCAACGTATTTCTCTGGGACAGACCAGAGCGAGTAGCTCACATTAGTAAAGTGAAAGGAAAGTTACATATAGTTTTTAAGATATGTGGCAGGCTTACATATTTATTTTTTTTAATATAGAGTGATTATTAAAGGTATTCACCCCACAAGTCGTTTTACACTTTTATTGCTTTCACAAATCAAGTATGATTATCCACATGTGGCATTTTTATTTAAAATATCACAAAAAACTCTAATAAAGTTGAGATAAATTTTGTAACATGATATATTTAGCTTTCACGGTTTTTTTTTTTTTGCAGAAAAGACATATTTTGTTGATCATGATGGATTTGTAAAAGCCATAAAAGTGTAAAACATCCAACATGGTGGTGGCAGCATCATGCTGTGATGTCTCTTAATCAGAGACAGGGAAGCTGTTCAGTTAATGAGAGCTTTTTGCAGAATACACTGAACTGTAGATGTGTTATAACTACTCCAGAAAACCTTTCTCTATGGTTTTTTTTTTTAACTGATTGTAGGAAGACATAGAGGCCAAACGGGAAACTTCTGGGAATTTCAATGCCATGGTGCTTCTCCTGGACTGTCTGAAGAGACGGGAGAACTGGCCGGAGCAGTTCATCAAGGCGCTAACGGCTTGTGAGCACAAAAGCCTCGCAGCTGCCATCAAAAAAGAATACGACTCCCTGCTACAGGTTAACAGTAAGTCACTTTATCATCTGAAGCTTAAAACTTTGCTTTATGTGATGTTTATGCTTTTGTATTATGACACGTATTGATATAAATGACAGCTTAAGCTTCTCTTTTATGTTACTGCCACCTGACTTTATTGCTTGTATTAACTATACAGTACTTGAAGCTGAAGCCTTAGTCACTCTTATTGGCTGAGAGCTAATGTCGGAGTGCCTAAAGTGCTTCTAACACTGTGTTTATTAATGTTTCCATGAATGCTGCTGGTAGGATGTGTTGTGGGTCATATGTAGATCTGAAGGAAAGAACATCTCTGCTAGGAGTGGGCATTTATCGTATCGTTTATCAATTATTGATAATAATTTCAATTTATTGTTGTCACAATAAATTCCAATTAATGACGTGAACTTACTTTCATAACTTCAGTTTGCTCAGTGGAAACACAGCTATTGATGGTGTGATAGAAATTGATCAAACTGTATTTTATCTTTTGAAAGGCTAAAGTTGTAAGCTTTCTGACTGTGAGTGATGTTAACAACCTGAGTAAAACAGTAAATGATAAATAAATGTGTATAATTTCTGATGCCTACCCTCCACAGCGCTCTGGTCTTAACCTAGCCACTGTTTGCTTCATCTTAGATCCCAGCTCAGGCTCGGCTGCAGCTACCGTGGTCAGGGCTCATGTCCACCCGGCTCCAGCTGCCAGCCAGCTGCCCGTCTCCGAGAGCATTGCGGATGTTCAGCCGGCTCCCCCTGAGCCAGCCTCTCAGGCTCCGGCTCCTGTCCACGCTCCTGCACAGCAGCAAGTGCCTCAGATGGCGGCCGATTCCCCACCTGAACCCATCTCTGAGCCGCCCGCTCAGGATGAGCTTCCACGCCTTCCGTCTACTCCGCCCCCATCTCCTGAGATCCAGCATGCAGCCGAGGGAAAACACGCTTCCCACCAGGAGCCGGAGGAAAACTCAGAGTCTGATATCCAGAATCCTTCTGGTGATACCGGCGCAGGGAGGAAAGAGGCTGTCGTCGTGGTGACCTCCCCTCAGGAGCAGCAGCAGCAATGTCCGGTCCCTCAAAGTGGAGCTGATCATCTCCAAGCAGCAGCCGCCACAAAGCCGAGTCTGTCTTTAACGTCGGTCAGCTCTGATGTGTCTGGTGGGTCATCTGTGCTAACTCTGACTCCAGAGAAACAGCCAGTCCAGGACACCACCCCACCAGCACACAAGGTTCCTCTGCAGCCCCAGATGAGCACTGAACATACAGCTGCTCAGGCCAGTAACAACATCTTCTATACTCCAAATCATCTAGAAGAAAAAACATTGTGCTACCTGCTGTTGATTTTGTGGTACCTTTGGTTTTCAAGTACCTTTATCAGGTCCACAATGCAGTGTTTCGATGTAGATATAAATGCCGTTCGCTCAAATTGATGCCAGAGAAATGATAAAACATACAGTAGCTTCTACAATATTTGTGCAAGCTATCAAACATCTCATATTACATATTAGGTGATGGTATTGGATGTTTTTTAACATTACGTCTCTCTTTCCCTACAGGCTGTTAAAAGTAGACCACAGACTGTAGCTTCTTCTTCTCCTGAGCCGTTTGCCAACAAGAGAGATGGCTTTCATCAAGACGCCGATGATAACTCGGTGTGCCTGAGCAAACCCACTCAGCTCGTCAGCATCCAGCCAGTTAATCACCCCAGTCCTCCAGTCCAGTCGCAGAGCTCCTCGCTGCAGCCTTACTCCGGCGACAGTGAGCGACTGGAACTAAGCGACCCTTCGTCAGACACCTGTCTTCCTTCCTGCACCGCTCAAGTCGAGAAGCCTGATTCAGCAGAACCACATCAGGAGAACGGGAATGTTCCAGACCACAGCGAACCAGAGGAGAACCACTACGAGTCTCCAAACCAGAGCTTCGACGTGGCGGAGAACGTGGTTCACGTGGCAGAGATGCCATCCATCCTCAATCTTGACGGCCAAGCTCCAGAGCCACAACTTCAAATCGTCAACGGAGAACCGGCCAAAGGAAGCTTTTCTGCATGCATCAACGCTGCAGATGACACTGCGTCGAGTTTTAACAGCCACCACAGCGAGAACTACACCCCCATCGAGTCAAAGCCTCTGCCCAGTTCAGAGAAAACCACTCCTCCCGACCCCAGCGACGGCCAATCCATGACAAGAAAGTACATTCTGATCGGTGCTGGAGTGGGGGCCTGCGCTCTGTTGATGGCGTTGAAGTTTAAGCGTTAAAGACAGGCAAGTTAAGGGGGTAAAGATAGTGACTGAGAATCATCATGGTGTCATATTGTAATCTTTGCACCCAGACGGCACAGGACAGACGCTCAACAATTACAGGTACCATGCCAAACCTTTGTTCGTGTCATTAATTCATATCTGTTGTTGGTGTTCAGCAATGAATGACTTTGACTTTGGCATAAAAAAAACCCAAATCAAAACTCTTGACATTAGCATTGGTTCACTTCAGTGAGGTGAGGTGGCATCTCAGGTGATTTCTTAACAAGCTGCAAATGTGGGTTTTTATAAAGGTACCTGATGGAAAATAATGTTGCCTCACAAAAGTATTCACACACTTTAACTTCAATGCATTTTATTGAGATTTTATGTGATAGGTCTATACTAGGAGTGAATTACTAAATTAGAAGTTAAAAAATTGATGGAAAGAAAATTGTGGCATTTGTTCTCCAGTGTTCTGTAGCAAACCACTGAGGTCTACACAAAACAGCTGGATTTGAAATTAAAGGTGAAATCATACCTGATAGTCTGGTAGAGTCTGTTCGATTGGGGACCAAACTTTTTGTTTTGCATTTGTTATATTTTCAGCTGGAGCGGTTCGCTTTTGTTCTGCGTTGTCCAATGATCCCAACTAATTGAAAAACCGGTTCCTTCCCTCACCTGTGGGGGCACTGCACCAAGAACCACTGAAGGAAACGACACAAAAACCTCTGAAGAAGACACTGAGGCCAACTTCCTCTTCACGACATCTAAACAAAAATAGAGTAGCATCAGATTTTAGTGGTTGCAGGATTTCTCTTTTGTCTTTGGCTGAAGACCATGAGCCATTTCTCCCGCTAGTGCTACATACTCATGTTTGTTTGTATTTACCCAGAATGCCATGGCTTATAGTCCGCTTCCTGCTTTTTGATCTTTCTCCGGTCCGCTTGCATCCACATATGCATTCGTTCCGCACCAGAGCTCACTTCAACCGAACTGAGACCTAGGTTTGTTGGCGGTCCAGAGTTAGCTTTTTTTTGGTCTGCACCAGAGTTCGATTACGCATTCACATCTCCCCAAACAAACCAGACTGTCAAGGCAAACACACTAGGGTTCAATTAAAGCGAACTTAACAGGGCTGGAGGGATGCATCCTAAACGAAGCATGATGCTCCACAGTATGGCGGTAGTTTGCACTAGTACCTTGAAGCAAAGAAGTCCTTGGGTTCAAATCCTGGCAGGTAGTCTTGAGGTTCTCCGTGTGCATCATGTCTGGGTTTGTTAGGTTTATTAGTTTGTTCAAAGTGCCTCTAAGAGTGAGCATGTCTGTGGTGAACCACGCCTCATCCTTAATGATCACTGGAGATGGGTACCTAGACCTAGCAGAGACCTCTATTGCACTGAATTTCATTCAAGGATAGCAGAATAACACATGCATACACACACTGTAAAATCTCTAAAAAATACATTGATGTTTTTTAACTTTATCAGATGAGGAAAACGTTCAAGGGATGAGAATACTTTTCACAAGCCACTGCATGTTCTTTGATTTATCTTGGAGGTGGAGGAAGTGGGAGGCAGGAGCTTTTCATATTTAACTCTTTACTTTCTGTCGGTATTTGGAAGCTGGCCTGCAAAAAGCCCGCTGTACTCCATATTTATTTGTACATATTTGACACATTTACTCTACGTAGGTGTGTACCTATTAAGAAAAACTAAAAAAATGTAAAAAGCCTAAATATTGTGCAAGAAATCGAATTTATTTGTTCTTCTTCTTGAGGAAAAAAAACAATCTTTCAAATTTTAGCTCAAGTTTTTTTAACAAAGTATTTTTATGACAAGTAGATTGTGGGCTTATGTAATAAGATGGATTTTAACTAGAACTTGCTGATTTTTACATGATTTTATCAGTTGAAATGTTTTAATGTGTAATAGAAAATGTAGTTAATGTTACTGCATTATATATTTAAAAAAGAAAAGTCTTTAAAGTGTGTAAATGAGCATCCTGGAGGGTCCTTAGCAGTTTGTTAATCAGTGATTTGCTAAATCATTCTTTCTGCCATCTAGTGGACATATTTGGTTTTACAGGTTGCTTTCGTTCGGGTAGAAATGTCTCCTGAATCACAATTTGAAAGTGAAAGATTTTTATTGTAAATAGTTTGTCGATAAACAAAGCACACTTTTCAAAGAGTTAATTCATTATGTTTTGCACGTGTAAATTGCATAGGTGGAGATAGAGTCAGATAGATGGAGAGTCTTCATTGTTTTTCTTTGGGTTTTGCTCTTAAGTTCTGTCTGAACTTGTATGCACTGTTTGTATCTATGCACTCCGACCGTCACATCAATAAAATACATTGATACAATTTGAATTACATGTATATTTTACATATTTTGTGTGTGAGGAAACATAACTCGGTGTCTGTCTTGCACTTGGGTCGGCTCCGGGGCCACATTTGGCTCTATAGGCCCTTAAGAGTGACTCCTAATAACTTTTAGCTGTAGCGTTGCAGAACTGAAAAATGCTTTGTTGCTTAAAGGGAACAAGAAAGGCTTTCATCTAAACTCTACAAAGAATTGTAATCAAAAAATGACAACAATGCCAAAGAAAATTTTCTTATTGTACAGATTTCTTTCTATTTTGTGCACATAATGAAGCTGAACCCAATGTGCTTTTTAAAAAAAAATAAAATAAAATTCTTTAATCTTTTTCAAAAGAAGTTAATCAAAAAGTCGAGACTTTATGTAAAACATTTTAATATTGACATTTTACAATGGTTCAGATGACCGTATTGTTGGAGTTCATTCATATTTGTCTCTGTGCTCCACCAGTTTCAGGACCCGACCAGAACCCCTGAGTGTAAATTACCTTGAGAAATAATGAGATTTGGTTATATATAAAAACAGGCTTTAATGCCGATAAATGATCAAATGTTACAAGCCATACATGTCATACTAAATGGAACAGATACAGAGTTACATTCACAGTCCAGCGCTGGGGCCACACTTAGCTCACCTTATGGCTGAAACCAAGTGAGGCAAAGATTGTGGCACGAGTTTAGCTTTTTATTCTTCTCTGCTATCAGTACCCTCCAAGGGTAGTCTAATCGGTTTCAGTCTGTTTATGCATGCCTGGCGTCAGTCATGTTTGTGTACGCTGTGGCGTGTGCTTGTCACCAGATTAAAAAGGAGGTTAAAAGACATAGAGGAAAAGATAGAATCTATAACAGTATATTGATGTGTTAAAAAGGTCTATTTAAAGTCCATATGCACGTTTAATTGAGAATTCTGTGGAAGACCCTGAAAATTGCTACTTCACAAATTCTCTCCATTTAATCTGACTAATTTTGAGCTACTTTTCAATTTAAAAAAAAAACAAACCAAACAAAAGCCAAAAAAGCCTCAAAGCTGACACAGACATCACATACCCCAAAATACTTGCAGGTGAAATTGCAGAAGGATGGTTCAACGAAATATTGAACTGATGTGGCTGACCACCAAAGCACGTGATACATTTAAAATCGTCATTAGCTAGGAGGGGATTCAACCGTGTTTTATTTGTCAGAATCACAGCTAGCTATAATTTGATTGTAAAGCACTTTTATCATTAGAAAAATAAATACAATAAGCAATTGTTGCGCTACATATAAATATTTAAATGTCCATTCTAATTGGATTATTTAATGTGGTAAAAATACAGAAAAAGAGACATGAGTTTTTAAACTGGTGAACTCGCGCTCTGATTGGTTCTCACGTCCTTCCGTCAACTCCTAGCCCCGCCCACATCTGTCTTGACAGCGAACATAAAAAGGACATGTAGCTCAGCCATTTACGACTCCAGATATCCAGCTAATTATCTCGGCTGCCAGGCTTTTGTTTGTATTTACCCCACAAATCATAGGCATTTATTCACTTATTCGCAACATAAGTCATATATGTAGCTAATTAGCCATTCAATGGCGTTTAATCAACGCGACGATGATATCGTCGACGGAGAAGACGAAACGCCCTCGAAGCTGCCGCGGTGCAACAAGGAGATGCCCGGTTACTTCAGCAACGAGCCCCAAAATGAGGCTGCCGCGTCCGCCGGGAGAGCCACATCCGAGCGGCGGACGACCAACTCGACCGCGTGGCATCGGAAAGACTCGTTTAAGAAGACAAGGCCGCGTAGGTGTTAACAATGCTAGCTTCGGATATATACTGAGAGGGGAAAGGGGGTCGCTGCATCTACACAAAACACAAGGCGGTACATACAAGAAACCTTGGGCACTGAAATTGTTTTAATAATGAAATATTATAATGTCGCGGTTTTTTTTTTTAACGACTGAAGGTTGATAGGCTGTTGTGAGTGTGAAACTTGGTGTCCGTTCGGCTTCGGCATTTGCCATGATATAAATGAGCCATAGAGGCAGTAAAAAAGCCAGAATTTTTTTTTTTTTTTGCACAAGATGGCGTTCGCGGTACACACTGTACTCCTTGTAGGAAAGAAGCTGCTTACCATTTTCTAGGCTAGTTGTGTCACATAAAATTAATCCCCACTCAAACAAAATGTCAGTCATAATTTTCTATAATTTCTACATTAACAAGAAAATAAAATAAAAATGTCTCTGCATATGCTCCACACATTTCAGCTTTTCCTTGGTTTGGGATGGACATTGGGGGCACCCTGGTGAAACTCGTGTATTTTGAGCCCAAAGACATCACTGCAGAAGAAGAGCAGGAGGAGGTGGAGAACCTGAGGAGCATCCGGCACTACCTGACCTCCAACACCGCCTACGGCACCACCGGCATCAGGGACGTGCACCTGGAGATGAAGGACCTGACGCTGTGCGGCAGGACGGGGAACCTGCACTTCATCCGCTTCCCCACTCATGACCTGCCCGTCTTCATGCAGATGGGCCGCAACAAGCACTTCTCCAGCCTCCATACCACGCTCTGTGCCACAGGAGGGGGCGCCTACAAATTCGAGTCTGATTTCCGTACGGTGGGTGTGCAGTCTTTTGTCCGCTTTATTTTTGCAGCTTGGAATATAAGAGCTGGAAAAGGGTCATCCAAAATACACCAACTGTTGGTTGAGTAGATTAACTATTTTGATTTCTTACACTACCGTTTTGTCTTTTTACAGTGACAAACACGAAACCTGCAAAAAAAAAAAAAAAGAATGATTTCACACATTTTTAAAAATGGGAATGGATGGGTCTCCAGTAGAAGTCAGTTTTGCAACAAATCTGAAGAGGCCTCTGACTGAAGAATGTTGTCGTAGCAGTTTAACGACTGTCGAGGCATGCTAACAGCTCAATATCCAGGCAACAGAGATGATATTTCATAGTCCTGGACGACACCATCAGTTGTTACCACTAATGCTAATCTACTTAATTTGCTTCTTCTGTTCCTCTTTATATCCCTGGAAGAAACATCACAGTGCACCTTTAAGCAAACTGGAGAGAATTCCTAACAAACTAATACTAGTGTAGCCAAAACTAGCTTGCAAAAGAAAATTATTAAGGGCATAATGAAGTGTATGTAAACTTCTCAGGTGCATCAAATTATGTTTATCCTGCTGTGTCTCTCTCTTTTTCTTAAAACAACACAAAAAACAAAACAAAGATGGCCGACCTGGAGCTCCACAAGCTGGACGAGCTGGATTGTTTGGTTCGGGGGGTGCTATACATCGACTCGGTGCTCACCAGCGGCCCCTCGGAGTGCTACTACTTTGAAAACCCCAGCGACCTGGACCACTGCGCTCAGAAGCCCTACACACTGGAGAACCACTATCCTCTGCTGCTGGTCAACATCGGCTCCGGAGTCAGCATCCTGGCCGTCTACTCCGAGAACAACTACAAGCGGGTCACCGGGACCAGGTGATGCTTAGCAGCGAAATCATTTGCGCTTCCTGCTGCTTTGTAACTTTAGATGTATTGTTATTATTATTATTATTATTATGACATCGGGGCCTCTGGGATTGTTTTAAAAATGCTGGGTTGGATACAAATATTGACAATTTAAAATGCCATTATGCAATTGAATGGAATAATCCTTTATTGATCCCACTGTGGGGAAATTTAGCTGTTACATCAGTAACAAGTAAATGTAATATTAGACTCAAGCATTACTTCACAAGCTTCACCTATGAAATCTCTCCGTTCTGCATGGTGGAAGCGGTTTGATCAGTTTGTGCAGCTTTGATAATACTTTTAGAAATGGCTAATAGGATTTGGAAGCTACAAGAAATGTTTTGACATAAATCTTCCCAGGGACATATATTTTTTTAGATTTTTAACAAAAAAAACAATATAATGAATTAATAAAGTACTGACAGATAAACTTGAACAGCAATTTGAAAATCTCTTTTTTATTACATTGCACAACAATACAAAGTTTTGGTTAAATTAATAAGATTATTTATGTTTAATTACCAGCAGTATAGTTACAAATATTTTACACTTTTTTTTTTATGTGACCCTAAAAGTGTTGAGATGCAGTGGCTTCTAAAGTATTAGTTTTTCCAACTTCTAAATGTTTAATGTGATTGACAAGCATAAAAATATGCATCAGTAAGTGAGAGGAAATGGATTCAGGATTCCCCCCCCCCCCCCTTCCAAACACAATCTGAAAAGTGTGGCGTGCAAGCTGTTTTCAGATGCCTTTGCTGATTTGTCTAAATGAAATCCACTGCAAACACAGCTCCCTTCTAACTGGTTGATGGGGGTCATCCTGACTGTAATTTAGCGCAATCTTTCGCTGTACATGCATATTGAGCCCACTGTGGAAACGTGGTGGTGGCAGCATTATGCTGCGGCTTCCCTTTTCCTTCTGTAAAGAATAACGTTGATCTTTCCTCAGAGTGGCATACAGTGTAATTTCTGATTGTAACATGCAAAAGTTCTTGGGGTTTGAATATTTTTTTACAATGCACTTATCTAGTACTACAGATGTAGGGAAATATCACAGAAAAACTGTAAAAAAAAAAACAATTCAAAATGACTCGTATTTAGTTTTTTTTATGTGTCTGCTCTACTCTACACACAGGTTTGTTGCTATAGCAAATGACTGACAGCAGCTCGACTTACGAACAGATAAGCTTACGTTCAAGTGCATCATGGTTAAACACCAAAAAACACAAACCTTTTCCACAAAAAGATGAGCACATTCAGTTGATTGCAGTATTATTTTTTCAGGCTTGAACTTTATTTTGCAATTACTAGTAAGTGATGATCTGTACACAGCAGTGGTTGATTACCTGATTTAAACACCTGCTCTACTGATGGTATGTCAGACTTGGTGTGTGGGTTGCCTTATTTTTATTTTTTTAACTGAACCGAATCACGCCGAATTTCACAGCTCATCTACATGTTAGTTGTCAAAGTCAAGCTAGCATAGCCAACCTACTTCCCTCTCTGTTTTCATTTTATAAAACGTGTACATTTACGATTTAGTGCATTATGTTGACAAGTTGTTAAAACCCATGGTAATAATCATTGACAAGCAGTTTTTTCTCAGCAGGGAGCTGAGGAGTGGGTACTTGCGTACGTGCATGATGTCACTTTGCAACATCTCTACATGCTATTGTTGAGGCTAACGCTAATATTGAGATTGTTTCTCATAGCTTTTGTTATCAGTTTGTAACATCTTACTGAATGAAGTTGACTATTGAGTCAAATCCCGGAGAATTTCAGTGATGTCTGATTCATCTGTTTGCGTCTACAGCCTCGGGGGCGGGACCTTCCTCGGCCTGTGCTGCCTTCTCACTGGCTGCTCGACTTTCGAGGAAGCCCTAGAAATGGCTTCTCAGGGGGAGAGCACCCATGTGGACAAGCTGGTCCGGGACATCTACGGAGGAGACTATGAGAGGTTTGGGCTGCCGGGCTGGACTGTGGCCTCAAGGTGCGGTTTACAGCTCCTACTGTTCTTACTGTTGGTCTTCAGCCTGTTTTGTGATGGCTTCCAGCTTCGTCAGAGCTTCAGCAGAGAACCTGAGCACTGTTAGGTTTACTGGCTGGACTTGAGCGGTCTCCACGCCGACTGACAGCTCCGTTTCTCTTCGTTTTCTAGTTTTGGCAGCATGATGTTCAAAGAAAAAAGGGAGTCTGTGTCTAAGGAGGACCTGGCTCGGGCAACGCTGGTCACGATCACTAATAACATCGGCTCCATTACCAGAATGTGCGCTCTCAATGAGGTTAGTAACAATCATGGGGTAATAATGGTTTAGTGTGTGGAAGATATTTGCACTAGAAACTAGACAAAAAATGCTTGGTGAGTTTTTGTGTTTTTTCCAGTGCAGCAGTGATGTTTGGCACTAAAGAGGCACCAATCAGAATTTGCGTCACCAATTTCTGACCAAGTGGTTTTCTGAAAGTTAGCCATTTTAGTCAATTTCAGCTCATTTGAGAGCAATATTATTAGAAAGTATCGACAAGGCAGCAATCAGTCCTTTATGTTGGAAGCTGAGGTGATGTCACACTGTGTGTGGTGGGACAGGGGCCACTGTGAAACAGTGGTTTAGCCTTTTGTAAGAAAGCGATCTTAAAGTTACCCTTCTGATTGAAGAGGGACAATGATCTGGTGAGGTAGAGACTCTAGCAACACTTGAAATGTTGAGAAATCAACTCTTGTTGACCAGTGTGTTCAGCTAGGGGCGGAGCCTTTATTAGCGTAATTTCAAAACAACTACAGAAAAGTTTTTTGTATTTTATGCTAAAGTAACAGATGTGCAGATATCTGTATATGAATTTAAGAAGCTTGATAAATTAGACAATCAGCCAATCAAAGATGAGCCAATAACATTTCGATTGTTTCAACTTAAATTTTATTACAAATGAAAAACAAATAGATTTTTTGATATATAAAAAAAAATCAGAATTCTAAATGAGTGTTTTTGTTTTATTTCTGTCTGTGAACCTGGGAGTGCATTCACCGATTGGAAAAACACAGAGAACCAGCTTCTTGTGCTCCCCAGCCAGGTTCTTGGTGCAACTCTGGTCTAAGTTGATGTGGTTTTATATAAAATCCCGTTGTGTTCAGACTGGTGTTTCTGTAAAACGGCTGGAGAAGACCTGTCAAGTCTTATTCCTTTTTTGCCTTCAGCCTCTTTACGGTGCTGCCTTGTGGCGTCTTGATCAAGCAGCATTGTACAGGGCTATGACGGCGTAGAGGAGCTCACATTGTGTGGCGGCCATCGTCATGGGCAACGTTATACACTTCTGTTACTGCTTTTTAAACAAAATCTGTTTGATTGCCGTTATTTCTGACCACCTCTTGTTTTTTGCTCAGAACATTGAGAGAGTGGTGTTTGTTGGGAACTTCCTAAGAGTGAACATCCTCTCTATGAAGCTGCTGGCCTACGCCATGGACTACTGGTCCAAAGGCCAGCTCAAGGCTCTCTTCCTTCGCCATGAGGCAAGGCACTAATTGGTTTATTTTAAACAGAAAAGAGTCGGGGCAAACACTTTTCATTCCCAGTAGCTCACCTGTTCAAAGCTTTCCAGTGTCTGGTCTGGACTAACGGTGTCTAACTCTCTTTTCCCAGGGTTACTTCGGTGCTGTCGGAGCCTTGCTGGGACTTCTGCATCCGTCCTGATCCCTCGACAAAGGAAGGGAACAAAAGGAAAAAAAAGTCAATCTGCTGCAGCAATCAGAAGCACTTTAGATTGTCAGGAATCAGTTTTTTCTTAAATGTAGCGTTGCCTGCTTCACCTACCGGTACATTCTTGCATGTGGACCGGCACACGTTTTATGTTCTCGTACGCCGGTAGGATGTTGGAGGTTTTCTGAACACTCCATGGCTTAAGTTGGATGCAGAAAAGCTGGCAAGTTTGGTATTTTCGCACCTTTTTGTCGTATTTGGCGATTTCAAGGAAATCCAGTAGTGTTGCCTGAAGTAATTTAATTAGAAGTACCTGTTGGTAGGTAGTTTTGTCTGAATGGCGCTCGCTACCCTCTGTGGGTAACCGGTTCTGGGCCAAAATACTGCAGGCTGTACACAAAGGTACCAAAATGAATGATAAATGTTACTTTTCCCCTTTTAGAATGACTTTTTGTTACATAAGCACATTTATGTAACAAGAATGTTCTTAATTGGTTTCCCAGAGAGACGATGAACAGAAAGACTTGATAGAAAGTTACTTGCACCATTTAAAGAGGTAATTCCAGCTGTATTCATCACAGGTAATTAGAGGAAATGGGTCATCACTTGAACTCCTGTCTACATGGTTAAGGTGAAACACTATTATTAACATCCACCTCCTGTCTTGCATAATAAGCTTTTTTGATGTAGTTCAACTAATTTGAGGGTTTTAATAAAAGGGCAACCAAGGTTTTATAAGGTGCTGCATACAAAATGTGTTTTATTCATAAATTAAGCCCTTTTATAACACTAATGCAATATTGTACACTTTTTTTTTTGTCTATGAATGATGGAGCCCACTTGCTGTACAAATGCACCTACTGTCATCTGCGTTACTGAAGTGCCTTCAGGCCAGTGCATGTCTGTGAGGAGAAATTGGTGCACATTGAGAAATGTGCACAGAAACTACAGGTCCAAAAAGCACATCGTCTCAATATGAGTTCAAAACATTGTTTTTTTTTGTTTGTTTTTTATGGTGAAACTCAGCGCTTCCCTCCAGTGGAGGTATACAATGTGTTCTCCATACCTGTTCCTGTTCTGTGTGGTTCAGTTATAAACACAAACTCTTCTGCTCTTCCTGTTGTAATGATAGATCATCCTTTTTTATGTCCATCTATGATTACAAGGACCAGAATTTGTCTCTTTCCTTTGTTTTGTCAGTGATTGTCTGGAAACTACAGAGTAATTAGATTTTAAGTGCCTGTCATAATTTTTTTGTAGAATGAAATCTGTTAGGCATGATGGTTATCATTCTCAATAATACAAGATCATCTTTGTTTCACGTTTGCTTGTATTTTGCATAGAAATGATTTTTTTCCTGATTTATTTTTTTTATGTTGAATCTATTAAAAATGTTTTTTCATACCATCTTTGAGTCGTATTGCTTCTTTCTCTGCATAAATTATTAGGACCAAGTCAAAAACTAAACTACATTGGTCCAACTTTGTTGGATGTTTGTTGCTACATTTAATCAGCTAATAAATTGATAGCCTGATAGCCACATTATTACACATTACAGCAAAAAAAAATGTGTCAACCTCATTAAATTTTAATCACATTTTCAGAAATGGCATTCCACTGGATTTTTTAAAAAATATATATAACAGTGCTTGTCACCAACTTAAAAAAATATATTCCTAGAGGTCCAATTGACGTAAAAGTCTCACCAGAACCCATCTAGTTCCGACATCACTGACGTTCGCGCGCGAGGTTTGTAATGCGCCAGTTCGACGCCATGAAACGAGCTGCTCTGTAAATATCAACCCTCCATCACAAAGAGAGAAGTTCCGAGCTGAACAAGTCGGTAATGTTAATTCAATATTTGAAAGCCTGGCCAACACGGGACGGCTTCGCTCAGTTCATCTGCTGCCATTGCTAACTACAGAGAGGCTAAAAATGCTAAAACAGCGCAGGAAATCAACTTCTGCTCGCTGATTGGCCAGATTAAAACAAAATCTACCGTAGGCAATCCAATTAAACGGTGATGTGAAGCGAGATTTTAATCGAGCGGAGTAGCCTGAAAAGTCTTAAGTCCTCATACGAACAAGAAAAAACATAAATACGTCAAGAAATTACGTGTAATAATAACACAAGGGAAGCAGGAATGAACACATAAAGGGAGGTTCAGAAACAAACGAAAAATCCTATAGCTGAAGTCTATCAGTACAGAAAGCCATCTTAAATCAAATAAAAGATGGTCAAGTACAAGCCTGTACTTGACCATCTTTTATTGGTCAAGCACCAGTATTGTCATTGGACAATAGCGTAACATTCACAAACACCAGACCTTCATGAAATATTGTTGTAAAAGACTAAAGTCATTTCTAAATTACTTAAAGTATAAACTGGGCACAGTGTGGCTTTAATTCGGAGGTGGGAAGAACATCATTATACAGCAGCTTGAGAAAGACCTGAAACCAGCAGTTACAGTTTGTTTCAAAGAAATAAAAGGAATGGGGCCTATATCCACCATTACTCAGCAGCAGTGTTCACCGTATACAAATACATTTGATTGATTGATTATCAATCACTTAGTGAAACGTATTTATATAGATTAATTACACACATTCTGATGTTTTCCAGCCTTTACTTCTGTTAATTGTGATTATTTTCCAGTTTGAAGTTCATAAAAACATGACATTTAAAATGTGAGTAGTACGTCAGACCAATAAAAAAGAAAATAAAAAAAGAAAAAAAATTCTTTATAATGCAGAAATTTGGGTATAATGAAAAGTACCAACTTAAGTACCTTTAATATGTGAAATTAGCCTCGCCAGATTCTAATTTATTGAACATGACTATAATGGCTGTTATAATTGACAACACAAAATGCATTTTTAAAGCTGAATACTGCAGCAGAAAGAGGCTTTTATATGTAGCGATACGGACAGAAATGAGTTGTGAGAGTTTCCACACATGTGGCAGCTGTCAGAAAGCGAAGAAGAAGAAAAAGAAAAAAAACATTTAGTGTGTGGCTGGAAACTTTTCCCAGCACACGTGTACTTCATCAGGCACGTACACATCTGCCCGAGCAACGAGTCAAATTCAGCTTTTTACCGTTTCGTAAGGAAGAGAGAGAGAGAGAGAGAGAGAGAGAGGGAGGCCGTTACAGAACCAGACGTGAAAAGAGTCAGTGTCTTTCCAGGGAATAAATCCAGCCCCTTGCAGCTGTGGAGTCCCATCCTCCTCTTCCTCCTTCCTCTCCTCTTCCTCCTCCTCCTCCTCGGTGAAAGCTGCTGCACAGCTGGCAAATTAACGACAAGAGTCGCCACACGGAGCAACTGGTGGGTCGCTGCCCCGCCGACTGGACTCGTGCGTGATGATGGACATGAGTTAGAAAGAAATCCAGAGTTATTTCTCACTGATCTGGCGGAGGGGGGCTCAGGATCAACACACGGAGCAGGCAGCACCCCTCGCTCCACTGGAACCGCTATAACCTCCTTAATACTTGGCACCACAAGGTAAGACAGACACGGTTTTATTGGACGTGATTTAGCCACCTGGATACGTTAAGAGAAGTCAATGGGGCTGTTTACTCATGATATCATTTGTCTGCATTGTAAAAACTGTATTTATTCTTCACCTTGCAAAGCAAAACTTTAAGCTTCTGGTCTTTTTATGTGCGTTCTCAGATAAATGCTAAATACTAGAGGTTAAAAATGCTAGGTTATAAATATGCTAGAGCTGGAACGATTAATCGGGTTAATTGAGTCGAATTGACTATTGAAATAATCGTCAACTAATTTAATAACCGATTAATTGTTAAGTGGAGTATCTACCGACTCACAAAAGAGAGATCAATAGCTCAAACAACAACAACATAACCGGAGTGGTAATTAAGACAAAACTACAAAAAATACATACATTTTGCATTTAAGATTAAAAACAAAGCTTGTAAATATGTTCTACGCCAAACTCCTCAAGTGGCTACTTTTAGCAACTCTCTTTAGCCCCTTTTGCGATCCAATTATTAACCGATTAATTGAAAAAATAATCAACAGATCAGCCATATAATGTATTGATATCATAAAGTCTACTTTACGTTAGAAGTATTGTTTCAGTTACAGGTGCATTCTTTGCTACAAATGATCAAGTCTACGCTAAAGAAATTGCTACGTTATTGCATTTTAGGCAATACAATTTTTATTTTCTTACTTATCAAAACAGTAGATTTTTTTTGCTGCATGTTTAAATGCATTTCTAATACTGCGTGAAATGGCTCATGTGGTTAAGTGAAACATTCTGCGGAATGTGGACATTTTAAAATCAGATTAATCGTCAGAATAATCAATTAATCATCAAAGTAAGCAATTGATTAATCATTACTGAATAATCATTAATTGCAGCCCTAAAATATGCAGTTCAGAACATTCATGATCAGCACCATGGTGCAAACGCATAAGAGTTTGCACTCTTTATGACTCTTTATGTCATAAAAGAGTTTAAAAAAAATAAATAAATAAAAAAATGTTTTAGTTTCCAGAAAGATGAGACACCACATGGACACCCTGTTATTTTAGAAGGTGAATTTCTACTTGCAGCCAGCGTCTGTTAATCTGTATGATGTCTTGCAAAAGTATTAACACCCCTCAAACCTTTTCTGTCCTTGTCCAACGTTCATATTTAATATGTAGTGTAGTGTTTGTTTGTACTACATAGTGTTTTATAACTCTGCTGTCGAAGGAAAGATTTTCAGAGTTTTTTGGGGTTTTTTAAACAACAACAAAAAAAATCTCAAGAGTGTGGCAGGCACCTTGGTTTAGCGCCAGCTTTCACTTCTATTCCAGCTGCAGGCCTTCGGGGGACATGTCACTAACAAATAACTTACAGCTCAACCATTTGGATGGAGAGCGCCCGGAAGGGAGCAGATTCCAAGTTTTGACCGAGTTTCTAAATTTGGATTTGGTTCTGGACTTTGGCTGGACCGTTCAAACAAATGGCTTTGCTTTGAGCTAAAACGTTTAGTTTTTTCTTCTTCCAGGATTGCTTTGCATTTAGCTCCTCCTACTTTTCCACTCAGTCTGACCAGCTTCCCTGTCCTTGCTGAAGGAACGCATCCCCACAGCATTATGCTGCCACTTCCTTGTTTTACAGTGGGGATGGTCCGTTTAAGGTTGTTTCTATTGCCCACATTGTTTTTCATCAAAAGATGGCAGCGGCTGCACTGGACTTGATTTAAGGCTATTAGAATAAAGGACTACAAATGCACACTTAAGATTGTTAATTCTAAAAGAAAAAAAAAATCACAATAAGTCACTACTTTTCATCAGTTAGTCTCTGAAAAGCCTTACAAAACTCACTGAAGTTTGTAGCTGCAACACTATCAAATGTGAAAAAAGTTCAAGGCGAGGAAGTTTTAAACCGCAAACCTTTTCGATACCGTTTAAAATTCTCCATCGAATGTCTCTGAGGCCCCCAGCTCGCTGTGAGGAGGGACGGAAATCATTACGGGACGAACTGTAAATATGCAGCGCTGCACGTGGAAGCACGGAGCTCTGTCTGCTGGACTCTGGCGACTCCAGTGATTCAGAACACGGCGCAGCCATGGACCTGCTTTGGTTTCGGTTAAGACAGAAAGGGGAACAGATGTGTGAGAGAGTTCCCACTGAACGCTTGTGTTCAGCCTCCATAGAGCTGGAAGGAAACAAACGAAGAGATTTTCTTAGTACAAAAGTAGATGTCAATAATATATCAGCTTTATAATTCTGGTGTGTTTTTGTGCTAACTGAGTCCAGACCAGTTTGCCAAGACATAAAAGAAATAATGTGCAAAAATACAGCAAGGGAAGCTTCTGAGAGCCAAATCTGCTGTCTGCGAAGTGAAGCAATTAACAAATTCTTTGTTCGTTTGGGCCTAGGATCTGGCTTAAACAGATTGGGATTTTTTTTGTTGCTTTGACGGTCGGTCAGGTTACAGAACATGTTTCCAGACATGCAGCTCTGACCCCACTGTGGTTCTGCCGTTAAAAGCTTGTCATAAAAAAACCCCCACTGTGTAGTCGAACTCAGAACGTGTACTCAGTCCCCACGCTGTGGTTCCTGTACAAACACGTCACACTACGGTATTTGTACCCCTGGAGAACGCTGCTGCCCCGAAATTAGTTTAGTTATCAATAGGAGGCCTGTGTGTGGTGCCCAGTAAACAACCAGCTGCAGATACAAACATGGATCAAAGCAGATTCAAGACTTTCAGGAACATTTTGTGGAAAAATATGTGGAGTATTTTATTTTTTTATGAAGTGTGATCTATTTCCTATTTTCCACACAACAATCCATTCCAAAACAACAATAAATTACATGAATGTCATCAAACAGTAATTATGATCAGGAACATGAACGAGTAAATGACAAAAACAATAAATAAACAGAAAAAATAAGCAAAAGTTACAAAAAACATAAATCAAATAATTAAAAATCCGAAGCTTCTTCAACTTTGCTGCAATACAGACAACGTCACGTCTACAAGAACTCTTTGAAGAATCTCAATTAATGAGTCGCAACATTTAATTTCCCCTTTGGGATCAATAAAGTAATTTTGAATTTGAAATATTTCAAGAATTTTGAACCACAATTTAAAAAAAAAGCAATTTTTTAAAATGAAAATAAAACAATTTTCAAAATTATTCATACCGTTCAAACTGTTTCCTGTCTTCTAATGTTACTATAACAATCTTGTCTGGTTTCTGTTAGGATTTTTATGTGATAAACCGACACAAAATAATCTGTAATTGTGAAGAATTCATGGTTTTCAATATTTTTTTTCTTTTCTTTTTTTCTTTCTACAATTAAAATCTGAGACACTGCGGTGTGTATTTCCATTCAGTCTGATCCCTCAAACTAAAGCACAGTTTGATCATCTACCTTCAGTAGTCACCTAATTATTTAATTTCCATTTGGGTGTAATCAAGTATTTTTGAAGTGAATTCATTTTATTATGTGTTTTCCAGCCACATTACGCCATTTTATAGCACAATAAAGTAACCGTGTTAGCTTCAGTTGTCAAAGAAATGCTAAATATATCAGATAAAACTTAAAATGAATTTAACTTAATAATTTAACGCCTTGAAATTGGGCCTCTGTCTCTTTAAAAACGCCTGCTCTTTCTGTAACTGCCTTCAGGAAGTCATCACAACATGGCTCCTCTATTAAAGTGAATAGAAACTGACCGTTGTCTGTCTTTTTTAAATTGCTACATTGGCGCTTTTTCTTATGAAAAACCCCTTGTTTTATGTTTTGAGTGAATAAAAACTGAATCTGCCATGAAGTATGAATAATTCTAAGTTCATCTGGACTCCAAAAGACGTAACTTCTGTGATTCCCACTGAACGTGACTCTATAGTTTTGATTCAGTTTGACAACAAACACCCCAGAAACCTCTGAGAACCAGATATCAATTTTCTTTGTGTTCATGTTGGTCAATCACAGAACATTCCAATAAAATAATTTAAAAAAAAAAGAAATACACTGGTATTTGTTGTTTGTAACGTGACAGAATGTGGTAAAGTTTAAAGGGGAGGACTATTTTTGCTGGGTATCTTAAGTATCGAAGGATAAAAAATGTCTTCTCTGAGAATTGTTATGAAATGAGGCAAACAGGCATTTATTTTTGTAGCGATTAGCCCCCCAATTTGTTGACGTATGGCCTGACCAGATGGTACGAATTAAAATGCCAAAGTAGCTCAACTCACATGAACTTCCTCACAAGTGCTGACCAGGTTCCCGCTTCATTCTGTAAACTTTTTAAAATGATTTCTTATTACTTGTTGCGTTTCTTTATGTAATTTATTAATGATTTTTTTTGTTCAAGCAGCAGTGCTGTGGCTTTTTGGAATTGACCTTAAACTCCTTGCAATTGTTGGAAAAACGTCCAGAGACTCTTAAGTGGTCAAGTTAGGAGTAGGAACAAACCATGTGAATTGTTAGTTACTTCTTACATTTTCCTGGAGTTAAACATCTTCATACCCTTGTTTTTCTCTCTCTCTCTCCTTTGTTTGCAGCTGAAAGGATGGAGAAGTCGAGGCACACGCGGCAGTTAGCGGTCAGCCTTCTGTTTGGATTGTGGTTTCCTTGTTGTTTAACCCAGACCACAGCGCCCAGCAGGGCCAGCGTGGTCCCTACTCCGTCCGGGGCCCCGCAGCAGCTGAAGGTCCGCCTGGCCGGATACCCCCGCAAACACAACGAGGGCCGGATAGAGCTCTTCTACAAGGGAGAGTGGGGAACCATCTGCGACGACGACTTCTCTATAGCCAACGCCAACGTCCTCTGCCGACAGCTGGGCTTCGTCTCAGCCACTGGATGGACTCACAGCGCCAAATATGGCAACGGACAAGGTCAGAGCCCCGTCACTCAGTATTAACATGGGGCTTCAGTGTTAGTAAATATAGACAGTGTTATGTGTTTCCAGGCACACAGGGCCATTTTATAGCACAATAAAGTAAGTCTGTTACCTTCAGTTGTTATAAAAAATGCTATATATGTCAAACATGACTAATTTAAGGCTTTGAAATCGAACCTCTGTCTTTTTAAGAAGCTTTGACTCTTTCTGAAACTCCGCCTTCAGGAAGTCGTCACAACACGGCTCCTCTATTAACCTTTTAACAATGTTTTTACCAGCATGTCACTGAGAGGTAGCTCCTACAATGAGCTCAGCAGGGCAACAGCTCCACCAGGTGTTTGCTAATTGCTGCTGGCTAGTCTGCAGGAGCTGTTACTAGCGTGTGCTATATAATGGCACTATGGAAAATACATGATTAAAAGACAAAAAAAACAAAAAAAACATGAATAAGTACCGACCAATGTGAAAAAAAAAATTGTTCTATGAAATAATTTCAATTTTAGGATTTTTTTGTTGTTGTTATAAAGTTCAGTAAAAATAGAATCCAAAATGTATTAACAACCCAGGTATGGATTTGTTTTTATCCTCCGGACTGAGAATTTCCTGGAGCCTAAGTAAGTGTCTTCCTTTACAGGAAAGATCTGGTTGGACAACGTGTTGTGTAGCGGAGGGGAGAAGAGCATCGAGTTGTGCAAGTCTCGAGGATGGGGAAACAGCGACTGCACTCACGATGAAGATGCTGGAGTGGTTTGCAAAGATGAGAGGATTCCTGGCTTTGTGGACTCAAACATTATTGACGTAAGTTGCTTAAAAAAAACTAAGACTCTTATTCCTCTGAGTAATTGAGATCTGTTATAAATTCATATAAAGGCTTTTTAAAAATATATATTTAAATATATTGCCATGGGTCATGAAAAAATGTGTTCAATACTTCTGTGGCTGTATGTCCTCTGGTTGCCACATGCCTTTACTGTACAGTTCTGAATTACAAATATATTGTTATAACATGCATCTGCATCTTACTTTACTTGTTTTAACTTATTACATAATTCAATTTTTCTCAAATGTTGAACACAACTTCTGTTATCTGTGTTTCTTTTAAAGGGTCAGAATTAAGTACAATCGACATTTTCTTTAGCTTCACATCATGTTATAATGTTGTTCCCTCATCAAAAACATACCTGGAGTGTCGCTTTGATTCTTTCATGCATGTTAATAGAGGAGCCATGTTGTGATGACTTCCTGAAGGCGGAGTTTCAGAAAAAGCAGCAGTTTTTAAAGAGACAGTGACCTAATTGTAAGTTGTTAAATTGGGAAGTAAAATTTCTTTTAAGTTATATTTGATTTAATTGTGAATTGGAAGGAAAGCGACTCATTGTTTTCAAAAAATACTTGCCTGTGAACATTTTAAAGGGTGGTGTATATTTGTATTGATCCCCCCCTTTATTCTGATTTATCTAAATAAAATCCACTGCAGCCAGTTGCCTTTGGTTTTATGCATGCTTTTTGTTTGGGTTTACCACATAAACATTCTAATTGTATGGGGGGAAAAAATAGAATCAAGTTTAATACATTTTGGACACTTGGCGATACCTTTGTGAGGCGCTCGCTTTCAAGGAGTTCAGCAGGTTTTAAGAAAACGCTAAAACTAACCTTGTTTGCTATAACCTGAGCATCCCAGTCCAGCAGGACCATGTGGTCCAGCTGGAACCAGTTTAATCTGGTCACACATCTATACCGGCTTCTAGAATCACATTTAATGCTTCCAAGGTGCTGCTTTGTTGTGCATTATTAGAAAAGAATGTTCATAACATTAAAGGACTGTCATTTTAATCTTCATAAACTCTGTCCTCTAGTGTGTTTCGGTCAAACATGGCGACCAGATTTTAATCTCTGACTGCTGCCAATTTTCTTTCCAAATAAAACCCCAGTGGAAGTGACTCATGGCTTTCACATGTACAGTGATCTGAACTGCAGTGACTGTTTTATTCAGTTTCTTTATTTGTCGTGGCAGAAAAAATCTGGAAGACGTTGCAATATGAACATATGGAACAACGAATTTCTCAAATGCTTTAAATGTATATTTTCTTTCCTGTGTTATCTGATCATTCAGACCAGGGACGCACCAAATTACTTTTTTCACTTCCAATACCGATATCTGAGATATAGTATCGGCCGATAGAGATCCAATACAGAACCACAGTTCTGCATTGACTTAAAATGTTTCTTTTTCTTAAACAAAGAGATAAATGCACTGAATTATACATTTAATAGCTCTCCATCAGTACAGCACACTTAAATATGCCAATAGATTCACAAGCTTGATGAAACATGGAAAAACAAAAAAACTTTAATTTGTTCAGTTGGTCATAATTAGGAATAGAACATCAAATGTAAAATAAATAATAAAGAAACTGAAACTGACAAATGACTACGTTGGTCCAACATGTCAAAATAAACTGCAACAAATCTTCTGTCAAATAGTTCAGGAAGTGCATTTAGAAATCATATTTGTGGTGTAAAATAAATAGTAAAGCATGTGGTCGCTCAGAGCACAAAACGTAGAATTACATTTAATAGATCTGCCCTTATGGATTGAGCACATTGTCACGATCACGATGTAGAATTTTTGTCAATATCGGGGCCGATACAGATATTAATATCAGATCGGTGAATCTCTAATTCAGACGTTCATTTTTGAATCTTTAATTTCTGCGTTTCTGGCGGATAAATTGCTTTTTTGCACAACTGTTTCTTATTCAATTTCCCGTTGCTGCTCAATAAAGTATTTTTGAATTAGAACTGAATATTTTTATTTGATCTTTTCCATTCCAGGCTCAAGTTGACGAGAAGAAGGTGGAGGAGGTGCGGCTCCGGCCCGTCGTCGGCACGGCCAGGAGGAAGCTGCCCATCACCGAGGGCGTGGTGGAGGTCAAACACAAGGACGGCTGGGCTCAGATCTGTGACGTGGGATGGACCATCAAGAACACCCGCGTGGTCTGCGGCATGCTGGGATTCCCGCATGAACGGAAGGTCAACAAGAACTTCTACAAGTAAGAAACGGGCCCAAGTAGAACCTTTGAAGCTCCAGTCTGTGGTGAGGTAGGAATGTTTACGCTGAAATTGTGTTTTGCTTTGTTCTTTTTTTTTACGAAGATGATATAGACAAAGTCACGGGAAAAAGAAAGTACATCCTCCTATATGTTAGTTTTCATGCATCATGACATACTGACAATAATCTGGCCTTGTTGGGTAATAAACTTTTGTAATCTAAAGTTATGTGAACCTACAGATTCCACAGTTTTTGAGGCGTCATGTTGGTGAAATAGAAATGCTGTGAGTGGAAAACCCAGATAAACTCCAGGCTTTCATCAGTGTGGAGGAACGTCGGCCTTCTCTTCTGGCCATGTTGCTTCGGTTCAGTGAACTTTGCAGACGTTTGTTGTGTGAACAGCTGTCTTCAGGTGTCACCAGAGCATTTGGTCTGGATGAGGTCTGGATTTGACTGGGACATTGCAACACTTTGGCTCTTTATCATAACAGATTATCTCACATTTCTACAGGTGAGGATGGTAGACCACTGGTTTTAGAATTCTAATTTTAATCTCAGAATTCACATTTCTGAGATTAAAGTCAGTACATTTTCCTCTGGAGTGTTTTTTTTAAGCATTATTATTATTATTATTATTTGTTTTTTTGTCACATCTATTTGAAATCTCGTAGTTTGTTCATATTCAACTTTTCAGTCTTAAATTCTGTTGCCACTCTCTTTTTTTAATCAGAAAATCTATGACAACTCTTCTAAAAAAAATAGACGAATGTTGAGTCTTTTTCTAAATCTTCTGTCATAAGGTTTAACATTTAGCGCTCTAATTTGGACATGTAGAACCTCTCTGCTCACTTTACTCACTTTGGAGAGAATTTTCTGGAACATTTACTCCTGGCAACATTAGTGGCTGTCATAAAACTTTTCCCTTCATGGAAAAACCTACCAGAATAATTGGCTTTAATTAGTTTGTAAATGCCTTGGAAGCACATGAAAGCTTGGTGGGCAGCAGGGATTTCTTCTGAGGATGTGGAAGGGTATTTTTTTTTTGGAAGTGGTCACTCTTTCTCATAATCAGTCGCTGCTGCTTCATAAACCTTACAGAAACATTAGAAACATGACATGATATAAATGTTTTTTCACACAGCATTTCTGTTTTGGCTTAATCCTTAATTAATAGCAAATAATCACAGGGCTGGATTCTTCTGAATGTTTTTGACAGTTGAGATTAGATTAAAAAATATATATAAAACCGTTGTACTGAAAGCTGTTTGCGGTCAATACTGACATCATATTTGATTATCATAATTACCCGTTGAATTTGTCAGCCATTTTTTGCTGACTTATCAAAACAGAATAGGCATAGAAAGAGCTGTAATGATGTTCTAACAGTCCTGACAACAGGGATTGTCGAGTTTGGGGAAGTTTGTGTGACACTATCATTCCTCTCAGAGTAAGACATTCAGAAACACAGTTTCTTTCCTTTGACTAAGCCACAAGCAGGATCTCCTTTGTTTGTCAGCGAGTGGAGATTGTGGAGGCGGATGTCTCTGCCAAAAGTCTCGAGTGACAACAGCTCTCATGGCAGAAGTTAGTTTTCCGGATCTTTCTGTCGTATATTTTCCATATGTTTATGTTTTTCTTTTTCAAAGATATTATGCTTTAATTCATCTCCTCGGCCTCTATTGTCACTGGAGAATAATCACTAACCTGCTTCCTGTTTTGCCACTTTTATTTTGGGATTGAAAAATGTATTATGTGAGCCTGAACATCTTTGAAGTATATGTGATGTATTTAGTTTTTATAAATTGCAGGCGCTCAGATGAAGTTTGTAATAGTGCAGTGTTTTACTATATCAAAATGGGGAATTTGATCTCTTTTTAAAAAATTTCTTCCACGTTAAAGGATTGGCTCAACATAGGAATTGATGGTACTTATAAATATTTGCTAAATTAATCAGAAAGTTGGCCAGGCTGCCTGCAGTTGGTGCCACATTGGGTATTCAGCATGTGGAGTTGATTGAATCATCAGGGCAGACAGAGCGCCTGCATGGTGTAAAGTGAGATGAAACATTTGTATTCTAACATTTGACTAAAACATTCATATTAATTTTATAATTGTACATTATATGTGGGCCCATCAGAACTGTGACAGTTTGCTGAATCTTTCTAAAAAATGTCAAAAAGATTAATAACAGCGTGGCTTTAACTTTCTTTATTCTCTGTGTTTTCAGTTTTAGTGATTGTCATGGTAACCATCCCCCAAAAATTGCGTTCAAAGTCCATACCAAGGTTATAATAGTTTTGGGTTGTCATTTTAGTGTGCGTTTGCTTGTTTTTATTAGTTGTTGTTTGTGAAATATTTTTTTGTTTAGTTTTTATTAGTTAATAGTAGTAGCTTTAGTTGGTTCATATTTTGGTAAATTTTTAGGTGCAGAATTAAAAAAAGGTCAAAGCACTGTATTGTGATTCTGTATTCATTGACTAGTGATGAATACTCAACAAAAGTTACTGTTTTCAAAAAATGGTGAACAACCAAAGGACTCTGGGTTTTTCTTCCAACCTTTTCAGTCGTCATTTTGCAGACCAGCTTATGTCAACAGCTGACGTGAACCACTTGTGTGTGTGTGTGGGGGGGGGGGAAACTTCACAACAATTCGCAACACTAATAAATAGATTCATAAACATGAAAACAAGGGATATTACAGCTACATTTTAAGTGTGTTTTAGTTAGTTTTATAAAAGCAAGATATAGTTCCAGAAAGCTTTTCCCCATTAATTAATGTTTTCATTTATTTCAGTTAATGAAAGTATTTTCTCAATTTCAGTTTTCATTTGTTTTAGTTAGTTTCTTTTTTCCATCCGGTCCTCCCTGAAGGAGGACACACATTCCTGGCTGCTCTCCAGTTCAGGCCTTCACAAAGAGCAGTAGGAGGGGTTTGCAGAGGGGAACTCGCGTTTTCTCCCAGCCATGTGTGAGGCTCTGGGGAGCAGCCCGGGGTCTGGAGGAGGTCAGGCGCTCAAAATGAGAACAGCCACCGAAAAAAAACCTGTAAGAGGAGCAGCTCTGTAATTCTGACTAAGAGTTGATATGGAACTAAATTTTGCCATAAACTTTGTTCAGAAAAAAAGAAAATTGAAGCTGAAAAAATACCCTTAAATCTGAAAAGTAGTTTTGAACATTTTTTTCAGTTTCAAATCTTTTTTTATTTTTCACATAATTTTTCAGTTCCGAATCGTTGTTTTTGATTATTATTGTTATTATTGTTATTATTGTTATTGTTATTATTTTCAGTTTCAAATCTTTTCTTACAAATCTTTCTTAATCAGGTTTTTCTTCAATTCCAAAACAAAAAATTTTTTCAGTTTCACTTTGTTTTTCTTTTAAACTAACTTATTGGCCCTCCATACGCGCTGTAACGCGATCTACCGGAGACCTGTGGAATGTCAGAAATGCTCCTCGCCGCTCAGCGTTGTAGGACACAGACGTTGTGTTTGAGAAGATCGAACCCTGACGGTGACAGCCAGTGTTTGAAAGTGTAGTTTCTCTCCCTTGTGTGATGGAATCCCACTGTCTCGCTGTTGCAGACGTCTGAAAAAGCGAGCTGCTGAGAAGGCCTCCGGTCCAAAGGTCTCAGCTGCTGGAAGGTACGCTGTAGCAGGAATGCCTGTCGCTGTTGCCAGTGGGTTTCCTGTTGGCTTAGAAAACAGTCATTTACTTCTAGATAATAGTCATCTGTTCCTCCTTTTTGCTTTCTGAATCTTCCCATTCAGGGAAACTTTTTTTTATTTCCTTTTTTTGTCACACAGATGGGGATCAGTCATCTTACAAAAACATATTATTTACATCTTCTGACCTCAACTATTCCTGCTTTAAAGGGGCAGTATTATGATTTTTTTTCAGTTTTATACCATCTAATAATGTTATTCCCTCATCCAAAACACAGCTGGAGTGTTGCTTCGATTCTTTCATGAATGTTTGAGGAATACTTTAATTTCCATGGCAACCACTCAGCTGTGCAAAACACCTTGATGGACCTGGCTCCGCCTTTGACGACGAAGCTCCTTCTCTTATCTTCAGTCTCAAGGCTACCGAGCTTCCTCCTCACAGAGCGCCTCTTCCCCACTCAGCTCCTTCAGACTAGCCAGAAGCAATTAGCAAACACCTGGTGGAACTGAGCATCTACTGAACTCACAATACGAGCTACTTCTCAGAGCAACGCAAGTAAAAACGTTGTTAAAGGGTCAGTAGAGGAGCCATGTTGTGATGACTTCCTGAAGGCGGAGTTTCACGAAGAGCAGGAGCTTCTTAAAGAGACAGAGGCCCAATTTCAAGCCATTAAATATCAAAGTCATATTTGATATAAATAGCATTTTTATAACAACTGAAGGTAACTTTATTGTGCTGTTAAATGTCACTATGTGGCTGGAAACGCATAATACTGCCCCTCTGAACACATTTTATGATGTTAAATGCATCCAAAATAGTTTATTTATTTATTTATTTCATCGCCCAATTTTTGCGAGATTTCGTCCATGACTGTGTCTGTCTGTGTTGTGCCTGAAACTATCATATTCTTTCACTCAATAGTGCTTTTTGTTAAATAGGAGCTGGAGATGCCTTTCATCTGTATGACTGGCTTTAATGAGGAGCTGCTGGGTTCTTCAGCTAAACGACCTGCAGATCTTTGGGTCGGGATAACAAGACCTCCATCTGGTAGAGTCTGCAAATAATTTCTAGTGTTTGGTTTTGATTAGCTGAGCCTCAGGAGACGAGACTAATATGGAGATCAATAAAAGCCATAATTCTTGCTCACTTTGATAATAGAGTTTTGTTTGTTGCTTTAAAGTTGGAAAAAAAAGACTTGTTCTTGCAAAATCTAAAAGTAACCTGAAAGTATAAAATCTGAAGCTGAAAAAAGGAATTGTGAAAATTTAAACTTTTAAGGATAAGCTGAAATAATTTGTCCTTTTTATTTTCTAATGAGAAAGTAGGAACAAGTTACCAGAGCACAAACAGAGAAAGACAAGAAAAAACATGAATTTCTGATAAAATGTCGATTTGTTGTTTTCTTTTTTTACTAAATATCTGAGTTGAAGTGATGAAGACAAACACCATCCTATGCTTTAAATAACATTTTCAGAAGTATTAAAAATGTAAATGAATTCAGTTTGTTTGATACATTTTAATCTTAATTTGCTTTTTCAAGATGAACAATTTTTATGTTCAGACAAAAGTGATTAATTAGTTTATAAAACTAAATGATTGTTTTACCAACTTGACTGTTTGATAATTGTATATTTTTTGTATTATTGTTTCATTGTGGGTTTTTTTTGGCATATTAACACAGAATCAGACATTTTTCTTTGACTTGGTTTTGCATTGTGCAGATTCTACCTGATTTAGCTCTTGACCAGATTAAAATCTAAAATCTAGGAATTATGAGCCTCTCACTGTTGCTCTGTACAAAGAGAGCTGAAGAACCCATCAATGCTCTGTCACAGAGTAGAAAGCAGATCTATACAAGTCAAACGCTGGAACTTTATGTTCACATTGACAAAGTATAGCTGCATTCAGAATATTTCACTTTTTCCTTACTGCATGTTTAGTACCAAAGCCGTAGTAATATATGGACTCACCAAACAAACAGTCAGTACTTCCACTGGACTGCCAACCAGAATAATATACACTGTAAGTAGAAAGATGTCCATATACTTTCCTTTGGTCATGTTTATGTTTTGGATTCTAGTTCTGCTTCCTGATTGGTTGTTGTTATGATTTCTGTGCAGACTCACTCGTTTTTACCTTGCAGGCAGCCATCCAAAGCTAAAGCTAGCTCTATGTCTAAACAGAGCAACCGCAGCAAAAGGTAATCTGAGGATACACAACTCATTTGGTAGATAGATGGTGTCTAAAACAAACATATATCACCTTGCAAAGTAACTATAAAACTGATCAATGGACTTGATGTGTTGGAGCGATGCATAATTGTGAAGTAGAAGAAAAAAGTCAGACTTCACATTTTCTATCTGACCACCTTTCATTCATCCATAGCTGTAATGAAATAGCCTGGATCAAAGCACATTAATGTAACATTATGCAGCTTCTACAAACTTCAAAAATGAAAAAAGTGACTATTAGCAAACAAAAAAACAAAAGCAATGATGTTGAACAGAACTGTAGATGTGATTATTTTGTCTAACATGCAGCGACTGATGCATATTTTACATCTGAATGTAAACCATGTTCATAAACTCAAGTTAGTTTTGTAGTGAACAGAGGAAACAGATAGAAACGGCACGTACTGCACAAACATAATGAAAGATGGGATTGTTATTAACACTTTGAACTGGTTGTTCATCGGTTGCCAAGCAACTGAGGTAAACACAGATAACAAAGATCTACAAAATAAAGAAGAAATTTTTTGCATAAAAATCCTAACAAAAGTTCATCAATAACTAAGAAGGATGAGCCTGAGAGACACTGATGTCTTCAGTGTTACATACTTCATATGGATATATGAAATTATCATTTTTATTAGATTATTATTATTATTGTCTTTTTTCAGTGAAACTATATTTTCAATATTATTTTTTTCCCCAATTCTGTGTCATTCTTATATTTAAAATTTACACTGCAGTTTTGTGGCTGCTTATTAAAGTAATAATAAGTATTATTTTGTTACTGTTAGCTATTAAAATTTTAGCCGCTGCCAACATGAGGCGATAACAATTCTCCCTTCTTACATACCAAATATTTTGATTTCTAATTTCCTAAAAAAGATTAGAACTGATACATATTAGTATAGATGTGTGTCATGTCAAAAAAAAGACAAATGTATGAAAATGTCATTTTGGAAAAACTTCTACTGTCCTCTTTATATATCTTGGTGTTTTGTATCTCACTTCAACTTGGTTTGTTTTTGCCGTTTTGTTCCTGTAATCATTTGTGGGAAAATATTTTATTGTATCACATATATGCCAACATATATATATATATATATATATATATATACATATATGCCAACATATATATATATATATATATATATATATATATATATATATATACATATCTCCGTCTGCCTCCCTCAGGTTGTACCTGGAGCGGCAGAAGAACCTGTACCTGCTCCGCTCTGTGGCGTGTTTGGGGTCAGAGGTCCACCTGGTGGCCTGCCCCCTTGAGTTCAACAAGCGAAACGCCACGGCGACCTGCGCCGGCGGCATGCCCGTCGTCGTGAGCTGCATGCCCGGCCCTCTGTTCATGCAAAACAGCTCTCTGAAAAAGAAAGTTAAAGTCTCGGTAAGGAGATCCTCAGGAACAGAAGGATGAAATTAAGGATTTTTTTTTTTTTTCTTCGCATTTTGTTTCGCTGCAACTTCAATATATTTTACTTGTTTTGTGTGTGGACTGTTCTCTGAACAGATGAGACCAAAAGGTTTTCGCTGTATGTCAAAAATGATGTTATATAAGCTAGAGATTTAATGAGGAGCAGCAAAAGCAAATGAGGTGGATTAGCAGAACTTTCCAACAACTGATGATGTCGTCCAGAACATGTTGCTGTGGATTATCGTCTCGGCTGCCCAGATGTTGAGTTGTTAGCATTTTATGACAGCAACGGTGTCTTCAGTCAGAGGCTTCTTTTGATTTGTGGTGAGACTGACTGCTGCTGGAGGCCCTTCCTGCCCACAGCATCAACACCCCAAGAACTTTCTGAGAATGAAATGAGTTGCATTTAATTCCCCTTTGAGATAAAGTAATTTTCAATAGAATTGAACTGAACGGAACTGAATCCAACTAAATTAAATGAAGCTGAGATGATTTGAACTGAACCAAACTAAACTGAGCTGAACTGAACATACAGTCAGGTCCTCTCCATCCTATCAGATGGATTCATTTTTCAGATTTATAAAGCTGGCAGAGAAAAAGTCGCCCAATAGTTCTAATTCAGGAAGGATATATTTTGGAGATTTTTATTTATTAAATGCATCATCTTCCTTCCATTTCACAGTTAAGCCTTTTGGTCAATCTCCTCAAATATCAATAAAATACACTGAAGTTTGCAGGCATTTCATGACAAAATGCAGAAATGTTCAGGAATATGAATGCTTTTGTAAGGTGTTGTACCTCAGCGGCAGTAATGTCGTCTAAACTAAGTGGTTAGGACGTGCCAGACTGCTCCATGTTCACACACACACGCAGAAACGCGTTTCCTTGTTGTCAGAGCAACGTGCGGCTGAAGGGCGGCGCCAGGCTGGGGGAAGGCCGGGTGGAAGTGCTCAAAGACAACGAGTGGGGGACGGTGTGCGACGACCGCTGGAGCCTGCTGTCCGCCAGTGTCGTGTGCCGGGAGCTGGGCTTCGGCAGCGCCAAGGAAGCTCTGACGGGAGCCCGCATGGGACAAGGTGAGCACTGATGAGCAGAACGACTGCAGCACAAACAACTGATCGGCACTGTACCTCTGAGCTCTGGTTGTTTGTGTAAATTGTAAATTCAATTTTGAGGGTTTTTTTTTTTGTTTGTTTTTTTTTTTAGGATCATGTGAATATTACACAACATATTTGGAGCTACGTCGTGAACTGTTGTGCTTTTCTTGGATTCATTTCACCGACGAGTTTCACAGGGATTTCTGAAGTGTTTAAAATAACATATGCAAATCAAATTTTTTCTCTCTAATTACAAACTCTGATTCAATAATCTTGATGTCGAGATTCAAAGTGCAAGTATCACAGCAGCTGCTACGATTTCAGAGGAAATGAGAATGGAACATAAAATCGTTTGGATTTTTCTGTCCCTCCGCAGAATTTTTTTTGGAGAATACTTTTTATGGATATTATGATTAAGATAAAACAATGGAAACGGCTTGATGGAGGAGCCGCGTTGCGATGACTTCCTGAAGGCAGAGTGACGGAAAGAGCAGAAGCTTCTTAAAGAGACAGAGGCCCAATTTCAAGGCGTTAAATTGCTAAGTCAAATTTCTTTTAAGTAGTGTAAGATATATGCAGGATTTTTTTCTTACAACTGAAGGTAACATTATTTGATTGTGTTATAATTAAGTACCTGAAAAACACACGGCACCGGCCCTTTAAGAATTAACTTACATAATTTCTCAGTGGAAACATTCGCAAAAAAAAAGTCTAGTGATGCTTCACAGGAAAACATCGAGGTCTACATGTGGAAACGTGCGTAATTATAATCTAGGACTTTCCTCAATAAGGTGTTTTGGGCAAACAGGCCAGAAACTCTACCATGGAAGAAAACAGGCCGTCTTTTCAGCAGCAGTTCTCGGAAACACCAGGAAGTAACTCTCTTCTCAGAGAAAGTTGGATCTGTTAGAGGAAGTGCTGTGGTCGGACTAACGTCTGACCAAACGCTGGCTGGACGTGTCTGAGACTTTCTAATGGAAGTCAGAAGCACGAGCTGCTGAAGGACGGCCATTCATGGACGCTAGTGATGCAAACATGCTAAAAGTCCAGAATTCCTTCTTGGCACGTCCAATGAATCCCTCCATTTATGGCGTGTTCGAGAAGTTGACGCGGACAATGCCCTGCGGAACAATTATAAGGCCTGAAACATTTTATTTTATTGCAATATGCAATAATATAATACATCATTTTCTAAATTTTCTTGAAAAGTCAGTGAGTCCAGGCTTTGCAGATCCACTTTAACTTGCAATAACAGCTGCAGGTATTTTGTTTCTGTTTTTTTTTATACCAAAAAGTTGTTTTTTGATTACCATTTTTGAAACGACATAAAAAGAATGAAGCTTTTTTTTAATCTTTATAAAATAGCTTAATCTAATACAGATTGTGTGAACATGAATTTTGACGTCTCACCATAGATCCACAGTTAAATTTTGGGCTTTACTTTGACTGTGCCATCCTCACATTATTCTGCTTTAATATAAGGCATTCTTTCTCAGCTGGTTTAGAGTCTGTTGCCTAACTTAAATCCTTCATGTCTCTAAAATAATTTTTCTCTATATTGTCTTTACTGAACGTGAATTAATCAAAAATATAAGGGTAATTATTAGGTGACATGTTGGTCATTAGTTGCACTGCATTTATGCTTAGAGATGTTTAAGCAAAAGTGTATTAGCAAAAATGCTAACCAACGCAAAACTTTTCAGACTTTTATTTTGAAGCTACGCATCCTGTCTTCCACGCTTCACAATTATTATACATTATGCTGGTCAAACGCCCAAAATAAAAACAGATGCATTGACGTCAGTCATTGTGATGTTTTGGATGTTTTTTCTCTAAAAACAAAGTATAATTTCCCATTGCTCCTTGAACTGGTCTGACCTCAGATTATATCTTTTCCCAGGAATGGGTCCGATCTACATGAACGAGGTGAAGTGTGTCGGGAACGAGAAGTCGATCTGGAGCTGCCCGTTTAAAAACATCACGGCGGAGGATTGCCAGCACATGGAGGACGCCGCTGTTCGCTGCAACATCCCGTACATGGGCCAGGAGAACTCGGTCAGACCGAACCGCCTCACCCACATGTTCATTTCAACTGTTTGGTTGCTTCATGTCACGTTGTTTGGTTTTAGATTAGCAAGTAAAAAATGACTTACTGAGTTTTTCACACCAGGTTGTATTAGTTTAAGATTTTTATAGAATAGCAGAATGGAACAAACTTCTGAAATATCTGTTGTTCCCATTCCTTTTAGTGCATTCATTTGTGTTTATTACCAAGTACATCTAAAAGAAAACTTTAATATTATGAAAAAGTTTAATAATTATCACCTTTCACAATGTGAAAAATAAATAGATTTATGACACGTAGAGAGAAATATTTACAGCCTTTTTATCTTGTTGACCACGGAGAACAGATAAAACCCAAAATTCAGTGTCTCAGAAAATTTGAATGTTACATTAGATCATTTAGAAATGTCTAATTTGCTGATTGGGATGTGTCACTATGACTCTGGTAATATATGAATTCAGCTTCTGGAGTCAAAAAATATTATTTTTCACAATATTCCATGTTTTTTAGATGTGCTTATACATAGATTTGCTACTCTAACACTAATCTGTTACAGAAATGTGAGATGCAAAGTTAACTGCAGGAGCTACTGAGCTAGTTAACTAGTTAGCTAACTACAAGAGATAGTTAACTAGCTAGATAACTGCAGAAACTACATAGCTAACTGCCGGAGCTAGTTAGCTAACTGCAGAAGCTAACTGTGGTTAGCTAACTTTCAAAAAAACTTGCATCTGTAACTTGCTAATATTTAAACTCTTTTCAAAATATGCTCCTCGAAAAACATATTTTAAGGTAATGTATTAGCAAAGCATTTTTTAACAGTACTTAATTTTCAATTTGCACAGCTTCATGTTTTGTTTTTTATTGACCTGATCTCCAGTAGATGCCACAAATGGTTTGCGTAAAATTTCCCCTTTCGTCAATGAAAGGAACAAAAATAAAATCTTCACTAGTAACTTTGAGCTTTTACACAAAACATACAGAAATATTTCTGACCAAACCCAGAGCTTCCTTTTGTTTCAGGAGGATTTGTGAGGAATCTGCTCCGTCTGTGTCTACGCTCTGCTATGTAGCATGTAGCATGTAGCCTAACCCCCTGGTCTCACACAGATCCGGATCACAGGCGGACGGAGCCGCTTTGAGGGCCGCGTGGAGGTGCTGAGCTCTGACGCTAACGGGACGGAGAGCTGGGGTCTGATCTGTGGTGAGACCTGGACCACCAGGGAGGCCATGGTAGCCTGCAGGCAGCTGGGTTTGGGCTACGCTAACCAGGGCCTGCAAGTAGGTTATTAACAAAGACAATTTGCTGCTGCAAAGCAAATGTTCGCTTTCTTTTGGTTTATATTGCATATGCAAATTTAATGTACTGTCAGATGGGCAGTTTGTTTGTTTTTTTAATGTTATGGTGCGTTCTTTCTGTAGAACCAGTGCAAAACTAACATATTCTCACTATGGCCATAAATGGATGATGCATTTGGACTTCTCTTCTTTTTCAGTGTAGAACAAATTATGCAACAAACAACTTGGATACATTTCAACAAGAAGAATTAGCTCCAGAATTAGATTACAGACTTCCTCTGATCCTCAAAATTAACTATAGTTTAACATTTTACGTGTTGAACGCTAATCCAAACTCTTAAAAACTTAAATGAGAAAACCAACAAACAAACAAATAAAAACAGTGTGGTTAGTCAACATTTTACTGAGGATTCAATATTTAATCTAATATAATTGGACCTGTACGTATAATTTTGACACTAGGCACAATCATTTGAAACACGTGAACTCTCTTCTTGTTATTTAAATGTATTTAGGTAGTTTCTACCAGAATCCTTCCACCAGGCAAAAAGAACTGTTCAAATCTATCTGTAAGGAGCTAAAAATGTATCTGACATCCACGGCCACGTTGAGGGTGTGTAAACGTTCTGCTTCTGTTTGAAGAAAAAGAAAACCGCATCATTTCGGCCTGACTCTAAGGTCTGACTGCAGCCTGTTTGGCAGCAGCGACCGGAGTGTGTTAACCGTCACGTAACAATGTGTCTGGGAATCTAATGTTGTTGGTCAGCCGCTACTGATGTCTGTGAATTTACTGCGTGGTCAAATATACGACACTGGGAGTCATTTAATTACATCAAGAGGCTTTGCTTAATTCGAATGATAAATAAATGTAGTTTTTTTTTTATTATTATTTTCATTATTAAAGCTGCAGTATGTAACTTTTCTAAGAAATATTTTTTTACATAGTTGTTGAAATTGTCACCATGTCGCGAAAATATGGCCTGACAAAAAAAATTGAGTTCCTCTAACTTTCCTAGTGCTAACTACAAACAAGCAATCAGAGAAAGGAGGTGGGCCTTAGCGCTGTAAATCACATAGCTCGCTGCTATGCTAATACTAAGGCTAGTTAGCATAGCCACCTATGACGGCAGATAAATGTTTTTTCTGTGATGGTAAATTGTTTCTCCGCCATTAGGATATTTAGCAGGGCATACATGAGTTGATTGACAGCGCTAAGGCCCTCCTCCTGGCTGTGATTGGTTGTTTTGGGGGCATTTCTTTAAACCGCAATGGTAGCTCAGAGAGGATGTGGAGGAGATTGATTGATTTATTTATTTATTTTTTCACAACCAACTGTCACAACATGGTCCCAGTTTTAGCAAATATGTTTATGGTTCTATACAGTATTATTATAATTATGCATATGCAATATATATCTTTCTGGACATGGAATATTTACATTGTTGCCACAGGCCTGTTCCATGTGGAAGAGCTAAAAATGGCCCCATGCAGAGCTTCTAATCAAAGTCAGAGCTGCTCACCACCGTGACCTCATGTGGAAACCACGGCGATCCCCTCGGCCTCGGCAGACTAACCAGCACATTTTCCATCGACTCCATATAAACACCGGGTAGTCTTTAGTTTAGACGGGTCGCAGACAGGACAGGAAGCTTGTCCCCCGTCTGACTCCCAGCAGGACGCTCCCACAGATCCGGATAGCGGGCGGCCGAAGCAGCTACGAAGGCCGGGTGGAGGTTCAGGTTGGGTCCAAGTGGGGCACAGTGTGCAGCACAGGCTGGACGACGAAGGAGGCCATGGTGGCCTGCAGGCAGCTAGGGCTCGGCTACGCCATGCACGCCGTCACCGTGAGTAGGAGCTGAAAATGTGTGGCACAGCTAGAAAACAAATGTTTGAAGCCGTTTCATCCCCCACTAGATGAGATAAGCAGGCGAGCTAAAACACTTAGCAACGATAGCTCATTATTTTTCCACATCTGATCATGCCAAATTGATTGAAAGGTAAAGATTTGCACCAACAAGTTGATGAGGATCGGAGTAAACAACTCAAATATTTGGAAGTCATCTTATATGAAGAATCATCACAGTAGAGGTTATGAGAGTCACAAAAACAGAAGCTAGTAAGCTAAAAATGAATGTTTTAGTTGTTTAATTGAGATGTAGAGTCAGTCACAGTAACAATAAAAAAAACATGATTCTGGGCATTGTGAAATAATTACTTGAATCTTCTGGTTCTTACGTTAAAATCATTTGACTTTTATTCCCAAAATGAATCCAAAGCACAGAAGTATATGATACATCACCTAAAAAACAATATCCTGACCACTTCCAAACTTTTACAATTCAAATGTCAATATAATAAAAAAACAATGTCTTATGACAAACCAACAGAATGAAGCAGGTCATTGTGCAGCCATGTCTTTGCGCCACTTTATTTTCAGTTCATGCAAAGAATAGCGAGTGACAGCGGGGGGGTGGAGAGGGGGGGCCATCTAATGTGCCAACAGCAGAGCTCATTTTTAGCTTAGCGCTTTAGCGTTTTTGCTAACTGTGAAGATGTTTAGCGCACTGAGCTTCCCCTAAATGAATTTTTCCAAATAAATTTTAAAGTGCTATTTAAGGTGCTATAATTCACCGGACTGCTTTGTAAACTTCCAGTTGGATAAAGTTTGACTTCTGTGTTGAAGTTTTGGCTAGCGGCTGTCTCCACGTAGCTAGCCGTTCATGCTCACGCTCCTATTTACCGTAGGGTGAAGTTCGGTTTTCCCTCCTCACTTTCTCATTTTGTTTTCCCCAATCACTTTATTTAGAACAAAATAGAACAGACAGAAGAATAGAAGATATAAACATAAATTCAACATAATAATAGACATAATGTCAACTGAAATCCCAGTGTAATACCTCAATGTATGTGGTTGTGTTGTACATAAATGTTTTTTGGGTTTTTTTTTTTAATGAAGCGATGTGCCTTTTGTATTTAAGTAAATATTGAATCAATATCTGGTTTATTGGGTATTTATTAGCATCTTTAGTATTATTTTTAAATTGTAGTTGTCTTGAACTTTTTGTCTCCAGTCAGCAGCCAAGTCCTGCACATCTGGTTTACAGAGCTGCCACATAAAACCTGAACTCTGAGGCGCCGCGTGTGAATCTGTCCTGATCATCATGCACTGTTTCTCTCTCTTTCTTTTGTTCGTTCGTTTCTGTGTTATCTTTTTTTTTTTAACCGCCGGTAAGGAAACCTGGTACTGGGACAGCAGCAACGTCACAGAGATGGTGATGAGCGGCGTGAAGTGCACAGGAAGTGAGATGGCTCTGAGCCAGTGCCAGCATCACAAAACCGTCAACTGCCAGAAGGCGGCCGCAAAGTTTTCAGCAGGAGTCATCTGCTCAGAGAGTGAGTTAAAGCCCCGGAAACAACCAGAAGGGGGCAGTAACTAGTTACATTCGCTGGAGTAACTTTTAATCACTTTCAGGAGTATTTTACTGACGCTGTACTTTTTACTTTTACTTGATTAACTTTATGATGAAGTATCGCTGCTCTTAGTTGAGAATTATTTCTGGATACACTCTGTTGGTAACTTCATTAAATGAAGAACAAACTTATTTTAGCCATTAATACACCATAAAAAAATGAGTTTTTGTCAAAGTTTCATAAGTTTCAATTTAAAGAAATGTTTCTTTTGCCTGATTTTGTTATTTTGTAATTATTCAATGAATTATTTTTATTTTGGTCCTTGAAATACCAAAACTTCCATATAACTTTAGATTTTGGTCCATCTGATGATGTAATTTTTAAATATTAACTGATTAATGTTTTGATCAGTTACTCAGTATTTTTCTAAATACCGCCTCACCCACATGTTCATTTCAACTGTTTGGTTGCTTCATGTCACGTTGTTTGGTTTTAGATTAGCAAGTAAAAAATGACTTACTGAGTTTTTCACACCAGGTTGTATTAGTTTAAGATTTTTATAGAATAGCAGAATGGAACAAACTTCTGAAATATCTGTTGTTCCCACATTGTGTTTATTACCAAGTACATCTAAAAGAAAACTTTAATATTATGAAAAAGTTTAATAATTATCACCTTTCACAATGTGAAAAATAAATAGATTTATGACACGTAGAGAGAAATATTTACAGCCTTTTTATCTTGTTGACCACGGAGAACAGATAAAACCCAAAATTCAGTGTCTCAGAAAATTTGAATGTTACATTAGATCATTTAGAAATGTCTAATTTGCTGATTGGGATGTGTCACTATGACTCTGGTAATATATGAATTCAGCTTCTGGAGTCAAAAAATATTATTTTTCACAATATTCCATGTATTTTAGATGTGCTTATACATAGATTTGCTACTCTAACACTAATCTGTTACAGAAATGTGAGATGCAAAGCTAACTGCAGGAGCTACTGAGCTAGTTAGCTAACTGCAGAAGCTAACTGTAGTTAGCTTACTTAAAAAAAAAAAAACTCGCGTACTAATATTTAACCTTTTCAAATTGTGCTACTATAAAAACATATTCTAAGGTAATGTATTAGCGGAGGTATTTTTTAACAGTGCTTAATTTCCAACATGGAGTATTTATACTTGCACAGCTTCATGCTGAAGAAGTTAACTTTTGGGTCTCTGGAAGCAACAGGAAGTGTCTTCCACAACAATTCACACACACATTGTTCCACATATTAATGCTTTAGTATAAAATGTTGATGCTTTAGAATGAAATGTTGAAATGAGACGGTCCCTCAGCCCAGTCTCTGTTCCCCCCCCCCTGCGCGTCCAGCCACCTCCGACCTCGTCCTGAACGCCTCCCTGGTGGAGCAGACGGTCTACATCGAGGACCGTCCTCTGCACATGCTCTACTGCGCCGCCGAGGAGGACTGCCTGTCCAAGTCTGCGGCCAAAGCCAACTGGCCGTATGGACACCGGCGGCTGCTCCGCTTCTCCTCCCAGATCCACAACGTCGGCCGGGCCGACTTCAAGCCCAAAGCCGGGCGCCACTCGTGGGTGTGGCACGCCTGTCACGGGTAACGTACAACATAAAGTCGGATATGGATTTAAACTCAAGACACAACGAGCAGGAAACGATGAAAGATATGTGTGACAGAGCAAACATATTGTTATTATTACTTTTTTGTGGTCGGTTAAAATATCCTTTGAAGGAAGGAAAGAAACAAAACAAACAGCCAGTTATAGTGGGATGAACTGGATCTACGCTTGTGTGTTAGAATGGCCTAATCAAAGTTTCCACAGGTGGGCTCAATAATGTGACAGATTTTTCTGTTTCTTTGTGAAGTGATTTGAAAACCTTTCATCTCTTGTCTACCTTGAGGTTTGTGGCTGTAACATGACATAAAAATGTAAAAAAGTGAATATTTTCGACAGCTTCAACTAGTTCATTAACTGCTGTAAGTTACAGAAAACAATAGAGCAACGTAGCAACAAAATACCACAACTTTCAACATTATGTTGACCTTGAAGTAGATGATTTTCTGGTTTGAGTCTAATTCATGTCGCTCTGACTTCACCCAGCCACTATCACAGCATGGACGTCTTCACCCACTATGACCTGCTGAACGCTAATGGCAGCAAAGTGGCAGAGGGCCACAAAGCCAGTTTCTGCTTGGAGGACACAGAGTGTCAAGAAGGTCAGTCTCATGCTTTGACTAGACGAGGTTACAATCTGGAAAAAAAAGAAAACATTTTATTTTATGTGATCGTCACCCAGAGAAGAACTTTGCTTATGACTGTAAATTATACAGATACTTATTTATTTGTACTCCATTCATGTGGACCATTATTCATGTCCTTCTCAGTAATAAGTGGATAATAATAGCAATCAAAACTTTTCATGTTGACCAGTTACTTCATTGTGTTCACTGCTGAGCTCTAAGTATTTATAGTTGGTTCAGGTCCGTCAATGGTAAATGGAGCTTTTCCTGTCCTTTTGACAACCCAAAGCACTTTAGAAATTGATTGGTACCAACATGTGACAAGAGGAAACTGAAATCAAACCCACAACCTTCTGATTAGAAGACAATAACTCTACCTACCCACTGAGCCGCTGTCTTCCATCCAAAGATTTTCAATCACCTCTTTGAAAAATATTATATTACCTCCAATCTGAAGAAACATGCTGATTAAACCTAAGTCTGCCAACGGTGTGGATAGTTTGGGTGAGCCGTGAGCGTTCAGTTGATGTCTTTAGGCTCCCACGGTAACTCCCACTCTTTATCCGTATCGATCAGGTATTTCCAAACGATACGAGTGCGCCAACTTTGGCGATCAGGGCATCACGGTCGGTTGCTGGGACTTGTACCGCCATGACATTGACTGCCAGTGGCTTGACATCACGGACGTCAAACCTGGAAACTACATTATGCAGGTGAGTGTGTGGGGTTTTATGTGGAGCACGCAGCCTGCCAGGTGCCGGCGTGACCATGTTGTATCACAGATCTTTCTTCCTTCAAATTCTCTGATGACTAAGCGACAGAGTTGCACAGTGGCCACAAACCATCAACTCATCAGCTGCTGTTACCAGGCAGCAGCTGATGAGTTGATGATCCTTCTGCTAGAAGGATATTTGAATTGGGGGAGAGTAGTGAACCGAGTATTGAGCCTTGAGGAACCTCATAGTTTGAGACCATCCAGATTCTGCGTGATATTGAATGTGGTGTCAGTACGGTGTGAAGGGCACTCAATGTGTCACTATGCACCTAGAAATCAACCAGTCGACATATTGGCTCCTTAATTTTGGGTGACTGACAATCAACCGATACTTTCATGTGAAACCGATCTTATCCAGTGATCTTGACTATCTCTGCAAATGTCTGAAAATCCAAAAATTGATATCAGTAAGGATCTTTTTTAAAGATTGGGTATTCTGCCAGAAAAATGCAATTGTTGCCGTCAAGTACTATAGACGGTACTTGAAGTCTAAGCCGTTATCTCATTCAACATGACATGGCTGTCATAGTTCAGGATCTTTCTACAAAGATCTCTCAATGACGTTGAGATGAATTTTAAAAGTTGCAACTTTTGATTGATTACTTCAGCGTAGCCAGTCTTCGTCGTCTATCTCTGCTTTTTCTCGCCCGTTCAGGTCGTGATCAATCCGAATTACGAAGTGGCCGAGAGCGACTTCACAAACAACGGCATGAAATGCAACTGTAAATACGACGGACACAGGATTTGGCTCCACAACTGTCACATCGGTAACCACTCAGGAACAGCCAAACTGCTCAAACGTTATGTAAAACTTGTTGAAACTCACTATAGCTGCCACCTTTTCTAATGTCTTCCAGGCGACGCATTCAGTGAGGAGGCAGAGAAAAGATTTGAGAAATACCCCGGACAGATAAACAACAGGATCTCCTAACTATAGACGCCGCCTCCACTGTGGGATGGATGAATAAAAATCCGCCTCTGTATTTCTATTTGTTTTCAGGTGCTTACATGAATCCCTATAATATTCCTTCATAGTTGTTTTTATACTTGAATATTCAAGTGGTTATGATTATGTCCTCTAGTTTAATGTGAGTCTGTACTTCCTTCTTTTTTTTATTTTTATTTTTTACAAATTCAGATTTTAGAGTTTTACAGTCGATGTTTGACACGATGTACAATCCTCTATTGAATGTTTTAGTTGCAAGGCCTGAATGAAGCTTTAATGTTTTGGTATTAAACGTATAACAAGATTTATTTGCCTTTAGTATGCAGAGTCCAAACATGGAACCCAATACGCTCATATTTAATTTGTTTTAAGCAACTGAAACATGACCCAAAGCCCCAGAGATCTGGTTGAGTTTGTGGTTTCAACAAGAAAAATGAAATGGTAGAACTACTTTTTCAAGGCACTGTAACCCCAGGAAGGGAACAAATTTACCAAGATGCAGTTTTATCAATGTACTAATGCCACCAAACTGTATGTACTGTACAACAATGACCTGTTGTTTTACTCCAGTGAGCATTTTGCTACAATTTGATCAGTAAATGTGATTTAAACGCAAACCTTTACAAAAACATCCAGGGTTTTCTGTCTCCCATCCTAATTTTGGTTATGCAAATTTGAGCTTCTTGTATGTTAGAACTGCTGCGATATTTTGTGAATGTATTTATTTCCAGTATGCGTTTATCAGCAAGTTTTCTCTCCAGTTCAAAGCCGTGTGTCGTTCCAGGCTGGTTTAGCTCAGCCTCGTAGTCACAGACGTTCCTCTGCATTAGCAGAAAAAACTAACGAAGATGTGTGTTTGTATTGCTGATATAACCACACTTGTTACATATAACAAGTGTGGTTATATATGTGTGCAACCACACTTGCATCAAATAAAGCTCAATTGAATGATAATTCTGCATTTTTTATATATATATATATATATATAATCAGTTTTCTGTTTTTACCCCATCTTCAGATCTCAGAATGTGGTTAAACATGAGTGATGTTCTGACTGTGTGAGTTCCTCTGGTGTTTATGGGTTCATCCCAATCCACTGATTATCCTAGTCTCCATTAACCACAGAGGGGCAATCCCATTAACCTCTCTTACCAATCACATTAACCGTGTGCACAGCTTCACACCAGCTTACTAATGGCAGTATGAAGCAGCAGTATTATTATCCACCTGAGAAGAAGTAATTCTAATCCAGTTTAGATTCGTCTAATGTATAAATACAAAATGAAAGTGTTTCTAGTCCCGTTCTCATCGACTACCTGGGATTAAAGCTGTTATTGATTTGCTCAGAGGCTGAGGCAGGTTTCTGGAAGTTTACCTCAGATCACCCTCATCCCATAAACATGCTAACCTCGCCTGATGGAAGATTAGCAGACGAGTTGTCGAACATGAGCTGGTCCGTGTTGGTTTGAGGTCGTAGCATCCAAACAGCAGAACTGCAGGAAGTGTTTGGGTTCCGTTGCCAAGCTAAACTTCAAGAAAACGTTTTTTAATACCAGAACTTAAGTTGTTTTTCATGATTATTCAGAAAGTGTTCAGTTTGTAAGCTCCTCTATGTCTGTTGTTTCTTTGTCTTGAAGATGTTCACTAATATTCTCCAAATTATAAAATAGGACCAAAGAAACTGACAAAACCAGAACAAAAAGAGAAAACGTTGCATTTTGTGCAGTTGTGTTTCCTAACACAGTTATTAGAATATGTCAGAATTATTTTACAAATATCTTTCTGACATATTCTGACAGAACATGGTTAACATTTAGAAATTAATAAAGTCTGATGCGTATGTTACACATCATGTTTTTATACTTTTATGTTGAAAAAGAAATTTTTTTTACAATAATATACACTTCCAGGTGCAGGCATGAAGTGGTTTTCAGAAAACATTAAATGGATGACAGAAGTCTGATCTGAGTCTTGATGGAGGAAAAAAAAAAAGAAACGCACACAGACGTGAACTCGGCCGTTTCACTGCATCGCCGTCCTTTTCACCACTTTCCCCTCTTTGTCGATGGCAAAGTTGTAATTCTTTGGATTGTCCAGCGCCTCCTCGATTCGCTGATCCAGGTTCTCCAAGGTGACGAAGTTCTTAGCCTCGTCCTGTTAGCATTCAAAACAAATAGCACTGAGATTAACTGGAGTTTAATATTTGCTTTGTTTTATTTTTTTTCTCCTGGCTTATTGTTTATTTTACTGACTATAACTGAGGCTCGTGTGTGTGAGAGATGTTTTTACCTGCAGCTTCAAAATCTCTTCCTCTTTTTGCCTGATGAACTCCTGCTGCTCCTGTTCCCGCCGAATGGCGGCTTCCATTTTCTTCCTCTCAGCTTCCTCCTCTTCCTGTTGGATCCTTAATACTCTAATGTGAGAGGATTGAACAGAGTTGTTAAACTGAAACAGACACCATCCTAATCTTGAATCGTTTCTTTTCGGTCTTCCCTACCTGGCTTTCAGTATCCGCAGGTTTTCCTGATTATTCCAGTCCATCAGGGCGCGATGCTCCTCCTCTTCCTGCCTCGCCCTCTGTTCAGCCTGGGAGCCCATTTCCTCCTCGTACTTTTTGCGCAGCACCCCCTCCCTGAACTCCATCCTGACAAATGAACACCATTTTAAGTGTCAAGCCAGCATCATGTACTTGTTTTAGTTAGTTTTTTTTTTTAATCTGACAGATATAAATAGTGACAATCTTGTAATTCCTTCATTTCTTATTCGGTTTAAAACTACTGACTCGGTCAAATAACATGCAGGACATTTTTTCTGTTGCTCGTGCAATAGTTATTAAAAAATCTGAATCCGTTGAAGCTGAAATCGTTTGGCCAGATCTCAAAATTGTATTGACAAAAAAAAAACCTCGTTGGTGCGCTCCTAATGAACGTGAAAGAGAAACTGATCCTTTTTTTTTTAAATACTATTGGCCTTTACTAATCAGTAAATTGACAGGAAATAGGAGAGAGAAGGGAAAGACATACAGCACAGGGGCAGAGACCGGGAATCGAACCCGGAACAACCGCACCGAGGGCAACAACTTCTGCGCGCCACACCAATTGAGCCACCGAAATGCACCTAATTAAACATTAGTTTAAAAATGTGTGTAAAAATATGTAAAAAGATTTTTTTCCCCAAATTTTAATAATGAGTGATGCGTGTTTTGAATGCAATATGCAAAATATAAGCACAAAATAACTGGTAAATCTGGTCGTCCCGCATTCATTTTCGGGTTAGTTTAACAGTATTTAACTTGAAATAATTCAACAGTGTTTCTGACCGAAATGTCACCCCTGACCTCCAGGTAAACGTACCGAAGCGCCCTCATGATGAGCTCGTACTCCGAGTATCTCTCCTTGAGCACCACCATCTCCACCGGGTCGACGGGTGAAGGCACTTTAATCCGTCCTTCTTTGGACTTGGCCACCGGGTCGGTCCGAGACTTTCGGCCCCGGACAGCCTCCACGAGCACGGCGCTCCTGGGCGCGAGGAGCCGGGCAGCCTGGACGCTCCGTCCCCCGATGACCTGGAACATGGCGGTAGCTGTAAAGACCTAGTTAGTAACTGTTCCTGATACTTTAAAGTATTGCAGTGTTTAACTAGCAACAAAATGTAACATTGAGAGGCAAGCGTTAGAGACGCAACATGGCAGCCATGTTTGTGTCCTATGACAAGCGGAAGTAATTAAAATACGGATGTTTGCTAGTTCTTTTACTGCCATCTGTCGGTGATGTTGATGTATAGCGCTTGGTATTATTTAAAGCTCTAGAGTCTAGTCTAGAGCTAGCTCTTTATGTTGAATATATTTATTTGTCGAATGTTTGCGGGCAAATATGAACTTTTATTTTTATTCACCATTTTAGTTTAATATATTTAAGCATACGTTTTTTATATTAAGGAAAAATAACAAAATACGAAACAGAAATTTTTTATCTTTACACCGACAGTATCATGTAAGTATTTTGTGTAAATATTTGAGAAAATGTCTCAGTAAAGTATTTTTGAGGAGGGGGTTTCATGTTGCAAAAACAAACACCAATGCATTGTATGGCATTCTATCTTACTGAGGGGTTACATTCAAAGAAAGAAGATGTATAACAGAGAGTACATTTTAGTCCAAATTTGCTTCTAAATATCCAGATGGGTTGCATATTCTTAATGGTAAAAAGTTGTTCTTGACTCATCATAACTTCTATGTTGTTAGGTGTTATTTTTGTTGTTACTCACAGGAAAAAAATCATGCTTTCTTCTTCTTTCAGGGAAACATCTCCTCCATTGTTACAATGTCTGTACCTTGTGACAGCTGAAGGACTGTGCTGATGTTTTCAATTCCCTAAGTGAAGTGAAGTACACCAAAAAGTTGCTTACTCGTGTAGTCATATTGCTGCATCTGCAGTCAACTGTGCATTCTGTTTCTTTCCTCGGGATTTAGAGTTATTGTTAGAAGTTATTTATGATACTGCAGGCCGTCTGTCAACTCAGTACAAATCGATAAGTGCTTTGGTGTCTCAGTCCTTCAGTTCAGACACTATAAGTGGGAAGAGATGCAAGCAGGATGCTTTACTATTGTAGTTTGCTAAATTTCTCTTGCTGTTGGTGCCGTACATTATCTAAAACATATGAATCAGAAATCTCATAATATGTTTCTCGTGCCAGATAATCCAGTCAGGTGACAAACAGAAGATGCACATATCTTATTTTATCTTTATGGTTTGGAATATGGCTAAACTTAAAATTTAACTTTAGGCTTGAATACCTTGTAAGGATTTCTTAGATATAAATTAAAAGACAAATACACAGATGCAGGTCAGTTATGTGTTTATTCAGCTTGTTGTTGGTTGTTACAAGGACAAGGACACCGATCGTTATGGTGCCGACTTTGTACGGTTTTCACAGGTGTAGATCCGAAATCAACCGACAAAGAACAAGGGGCTCCCTTAGCTAGAGCTGTCATGTTAAGATTTTTCTAGTTTTTAATGACTTTGTTGAGCAAATTTGGCACAAATCGTCTATGAGACAAACAATTCCTCAAGAGGAAACTCTCAAAATTTTAGAGCATTTACGTGCCTGGAAGTTGGGTAGTTTATTAAACATCCAAAGAGCCAATTATCCAGTCACAAAGAGCAGATTCACCCAATTTTTGTAGTACCATATCATAGAACAGAGTAGGTCGTGTGGTCATCAGTTTAAAATAAATGTTTAAAGTTGCCGCTTCTAAATTATTACCGGAAAACCGGATGCAGGGCATTGCTTCACTGATTGGTTGGGTTCCAGGTGGAAGAAAATATGCGGCAGATAAGATCCAAGCACTGAGAGATGACTGGATTTCTTTCCGCCTCCTTCACAAACAGCTGGTCAAATGTTTGGATACAGAGGGATCGAGAAAGTCCAGTGGCTAACTCTGCTGCTTGGACCTTAGCCTGCCTTAATGGAGAGGAACTCAGCCAAAGCAAAACTGCCACCTGCTATTTGTTACGTAACTAATGCAGTCCAGCCACTCTGTGTTGGACAGGTCGCCATCTTCATGATGTGTGGTGTCAGGACGTGTGTAGAAGAAGGGGGACTTCTTATGGACCTCTTGTTTAGCACAAGGGCGCTGCCGTCTTGAGAGAGATGAGTTTCTGCTTTTGGTATGTTTCTTGGAAGAGTTGATGAATGGTTGTTTCGGAGAGACTGAAGTTAGAGGAAAGGCGAGAGTGGGATAAAGAATGTTGGGGAAGAACATTTAAGGAAGAGAAAAGGGAGGTTGTGTTTCTGAAGATATCAGTGTTACGGTACGCAGACGACGTTTAGGTTTTAATTCAGAGCAGGAAGGGAAGGGTACGTCAGTCGAATCTCCTCCCCCTCCAAGAGTTTCCTGAAAGAGAGAAAAAGACAAACAGAGGACATCAGATAGAACATAGCGAGTGAGTTTGCTTACTTAGAGCAAACAAAACAATGTCTCACCGGTACGCTGCAATTTCAATGTCAAGGGCCATCTTGACGTTGAGAAGGTCTTGGTAATCTCTCAGGTAGCGCGCCATCTCTTGCTTCGCCTCAGTAATGTCCTGCTCCAGTTCACTTATCCTCACCTACAAATAGAAAAAACACAGCTCCTCATCATCGCAAATGATAGGAAAGTTATAATCATAATATAGCATTCTGATTCAGACTCATTCTTACCTGGTATTTCTCAACCTCCTTGGCCTGTGTGTCCTCCAAATCCTCCAGTTGCTTGTTTAGGGAGTTGATGACATTCCGCAGAGCTTCAATCTCAGACGAACGAGACTGAAGCAGCCTCCGGTACTCCATAGTCTCTTCCCGGATGGCGTGGACAGCTTCGTTGTTCTTGCTGGCCATCTCCGCCACGCTCACAAACTTGCTCTTGTACCAGTCCTCGGCGGCCTGCATGTTCTTGTTGGCGAGCCGCTCGTACTGAGCCCGGATGTCCCTTAGGGCGGTGGAGAGGTCAGGCCTAGACAACTCTACGTCAACGCTGATGTTTGCCACCTGCAGCTGGTCCTGGAGCTCTGCTTGCTCTTCTGCAAAGACTTTCTTCAGGAAGACTATCTCGTCACACAGCGAGACCACGGTGGCCTCCGTGTCACAGTTGTAGAGGACGGCCCGACTCGCCTCCTCTCTGGCCCTCTGCAGGCCCTCCTCAGCATCCAGACGGCGCCTTGCCTCGTCTTCGTAGCGTTCCTTCATCTGGTCATACACGTCCCGCAGGTAGTCCCTCTCTGCCTCCATCTGCATCTTCTCGTTGTTCTCCGAGTCGATCATGGCTCTCAAACTCCGAGCTTCCCCCTCATAGAATGCCTGCAGCCGGGACGGGTCGTTCTGCCTCCTCCTCAATGCGTCCAACTCGGCCAGCAGGGCTCGGTTCTGTAGCTCAAGATGCCTCACCTTCTCGATGTAAGTGGCGAAGCGGTCGTTCAGGTCCACAAGCTGCTCCCTCTCCTGGGACCGCATTTCCAGCAGCTCGGTGTTGATGGAACTCACCTGAACCAGATCCATCCTCTGTGAGCCGTCCGGCAGCAAAGAGGTTGTCGTCTTCAGGATCCTCTTTCCGGATGGAGGAGCACGGAGAGAGGAGTACAGAGAGGACGACATGGAAGACTTGGTGGTAGGTCGGGAGCCTTTGCAGCTGTCCCAAGGACGTCGGTGGGAGAAGAAAGACTCGTAGCTCATGATGATTTTTTGTTGTGTATTTTTTTTAGGGTTTTAAGAAAAAGATGTATGTTTTAGTTTCAGAAGATTTTTTTTTATGTCCCCCTTGTTCTGCACACCATCGGTGAGGATGAGTGTGCGTTTTGCACTGCACCAGTTCAGTGATGCTGCAGATCCGGAGCCTTTATAGAGTGAGCCTGCTCCCCCCTCCTCCTCCACAGAGAAACATCACTGGTGTCAGCATTTGCTAGACCAATAGCAAGCCTCTGCAGTGAAGAGAGAGGAGGTTTTCAGACTCTCTCTCTCTCTCTGCAAGGCAGCGAGAGCCAGCGTGCCAGAGCCGATGATCCTTAATTCTGCCATTAACAGGACTTTGAAAACAGTTAGCTCTCATTTACTGTAGTTTTTTTTTTTTTGTTATCATTTATTTTTTTCTCTGTTTCCTTCTGTCACTGCAGGCTTATGAGAAAATAAATCGAGCAACAGCAAATGTGAAAGCATCGACCACCTTTTAATGCAATGACATTTTCATTCTAATGTATAAAAACAGCTCAAGCTGAAGTCAAATTGGATGGAGAGCCTCTTTTCCAAGACTATCTTACAGTTTATCAATTGGATTTAGGTTTGTACATTGACTTGGTCATACTAGGTTCCTGGTCTAACACACCTTAATCAAATGGCTGGCATGCTAGATGGAACTATCCATCCATCCTTTTTCTAACGCCCTTGTCCCTAGTGGGGTTGGGAGGGGTTCTGGTGTCTATCTCCAGCTAACGTTCCGGGCGAGAGGCGGGGTTCACCCTGGACAGGTCACCAGTCTGTCGCAGGGGACCACAGAAACAGACAGGACAGCACACACACACTCACACCTAGGGAGAATTTAGAGAGACCAATTTACCTGACAGTCATGTTTTTGGACTGTGGGAGGACGCCGGAGAACCCGGAGAGAACCCACCATGCACAGGGAGAACATGCAAACTCTGTGCAGAAAGACCCCAGGAATCGAACCCAGGACCTTCTTGCTGCTAGGCAACAGTGCTACCAACTGCGCCACTGTGCTGCCCCAAGATGGAAGTAGCATGGTTAAATACCTATGATCTGCTGTATCTCTGACTGTATGTTTAGGGTTATTGTCTGGCTCAAATGTGAACTTCTGCCCCAATCTCAAGTCTTTTGCAGGATTTCTTTCTGTGTTGCCCTCTGTTAAGTTCTGTTCATCTTCCCATCAACTCTGCCCAGCAGCTATCTGAACCAAAATAACCTCACAAGATATTACTGCCACCACCACATTTCAAGGATTGTGCGGTCTGAAAGGTTTTCAACCAGGTCAGGTTTTCTAAGAGGTTTTCTTCCAGTTATTTCTTTAATTATCTCGATCAATCTTCCGTTCAACTTTGTTACTGTCAGAATTTAACACTGATACACTAATAAATTGGCCAGCCGATAAATGCTGATGAATTGACTCCAATTTCCAGATTTTTTGGCAGATTGGCCAATGCTTACACGTGAAACCGATCTTATCCACTGATATTTTCTACCGATCTTATCTACTTTCACAAATGTCTGTAAACCAGCCACTGTCATGCCATGAGAGAGGCCTGACAGACAGACCCACCCACCAGGTCATGTCATTAACAATAGTCACACGTGTTTTGCGTGTGAGTCGAAAGTTCAAGTCGATGTTGTTAGACAGATCCACATTTATTCAGCCTTTAAGAGGAATTTGTTTTGTTTTATTTCCCTGTTACAGGGTTCAACAAATATCTCAAACAGTAGGTACATGGAAGATGAAACAAGACAGCAAAGCAGGGAAGCTTTTGGAAAGTTACTTACATGTACCTGTTTTCTTACAATATATAGTTGACTTTGGACTTTTTAATACATATTCAGCCTCGTCTTTAAATGTGTTGTTAGAAGAGAGAACCCAATTCTTTTTTTAAAACCTCACATAACCTCTTTTCTGTTTATACGATCTCTAACTTTGTCGGCGTCTACGTTGCTGTGAATGCCCTTTCATGTTGCTTTTATGTCATCTGTTTCCCGGGAGTCCAGATATATCCGTTTGAGCTAATTAGGCTGCAAACTGATGAGTCACTGATGCTCTTCAGCTGTCCTGACTCCGCCGGCGCGTGGGAGGCACGACTGATGAAGAAAGTGCAAACTGTACCTGCTGATACACAGAACTCCCCCTCTTCCCTGCTGTTTATTCGTTTACCAGAGAGTCAAAGTGAACGCAGAAATCATTATTTGTTGACGGAGAAGCGGTGAACAGCTAGGATCCACTATAGGAGCTCACGGATTTATGGGTTGGCATGTCCAGACTGATGAACGGTGCCTGAACATGTCGTCAAAGCCGCTCTGTCTTTGTCGTGTTGCTCAGCAAAGCATTGACCTCTTGACGCCCAACGGGAAAATCATTTATCGGTGCAGGTCTTAATCAATACAGAGGAGTTTGTGCGCATCGCTAAGGTCACCAAAAATCATCTGAGTAAGAATTTGAAAATTTTATACATTAGAGAAAAGCCACAAAGTGTAATTTTCAGAACATTGTATTGTAAATTTTCTAAAGCCTGACAGGTATTAATGTTTTAATAACTAATGAGCCAGCAGGTGGCGCCGTTATACAGGACTTGATCTGCGGTGCTGAGGCAACAATACAATTCAAGACAATTCGGTCTTGTGGTTCAGGAAAAAGGGAATTGATGTGTAAAGTTGTTGTCAGAAATGTTGGATACGACCTCCTTTTGACTTCTTTTCATCCTGTTGAACTTAAAAAGAATGGAACAACTTATGAGTCGTGTATTTAAAGGGAAGCGTGGCGATGTAATGTAACAGAACCACAGTGAGATTTACAAAAATTTAAACACCCCTTGATTTTTTTTTTAGATTTCATTAAAACCACAAATGGTTCTGTATGATTTTGTGTGGTGTGTCACTGTGGAGAAAAACACATCAAGATCTAAAGAACTCATAATGCATTTCAGCCACTTTTAGTCGATAATTTGTAGACCCACCTACCCCACAGCATGATACTACCCCTACTTTACCGGCTGAACTGGACAGACTCCTTTAAAAATTGCCAGCCAGCACAGGCGGTTGATATAAAGTGACAATGTGTTTTTTGTGTTTTTGTTTGGGGTTTTTTTACAAATAAAATCTCCCTAGAATGAAAAAATGTCAGGTGGAACTGGTCCCCCCCCCCCCACACACACACACACACACACTTATTATCCAGGTTTCTGCACACATCTGAATTTTGAGCAAGAGCAGTCCCAAAAAAAAAAAAAAATTAGAAATGTACATGTCTGTACATGAAAATCTGCTCTGTGCCATTATTAGCAATTGCCAATTACAATTAACAAGAACTAAATATTCTGGCACTTTCCAGAAACAGTTCAGTGTAGAAATTGAGTGCAGGTGGATTGTGACAGAGCAGTAAAGACTTTCCAGTTGTTTATTAGCTGCTAAGCTAATCAGGAAAACTTTGTGTGCAAAGTAAAGTAAGTAAATAATATATGAAAGTTTGATATTATTTGTTGGATTATGCATACAAATACTAAGCTGATTTGTATTTAACTGTATTTAACGAAGAAGGTTACTGGTAGGTTATGTAAATTTGTCTGTATTTCTTTCATTTATGATACTGAGGTTAACTTTGATGCCTAGGATTTAGTCTACTGCTTTTTTTTTTTTGCACAATTTTTAAGTTGATAAAAGAAGTTTAATGAGTATCTTTGCACACATTATGTAACAAATAACCTAAGTGGTGAACTTTCTTTTATCTATGTACTCTACAAACAAAGGCAGCTTTGTGTGAACTAAACTGGGCAAAACCTAATAAAAGTACTAAAAGACAAATAAAGTCTCATCTTCAAAAGGATGCCTGCGGCTTTCCAGTAAAAGTAATGAGTCTTGAGTTTACAGGTACAACCCTGTTCCTCAATGAATAATACAGCAACCCCTTTATAAGAACTCGTGACCTATGACCCTTCTTGTTGCTGAGCTTAGACTAACTAAAGTCCTCTAGCCTGAAAAATCATCAACCAAAAAAGAAAAAAAAATGCTATCCAGACCCATGTTGTACAAAAGTCTGACTACATTGCATTTTTAGATTATTATTGAGCAGATACTCCGCAAGAAATAATTTAAACAATTTTATAAAAATAAAACGTCAAGCGGCTTTGAACTTGACAATCTTTTCCCACATGGTAAAAAGTTTGCACATCCCTGACCACCATTTATAAAATAAACACGAGTCGCCGTCGAGCCCAACTGCTGAAACAAACACGGATATGAGTTGAATCAAATTTGCACCCAAAAGCTTAAAAAGGCAGGAAAAAAAAATTCTAAATAAAAAAAAAAGATTTTGGTTACACTTACTTTATCATTTTTATATTTTAATGGCAAATGGTTGTGCTATGTGGGTTTTGATAAAGTCAATTGTTTTCCAATAAACAAATATACTCAAGTTAAAGGTTGGAATTTTCAAAGTTTTTGTGTGTGAGATCATATTATTGCATTAAGAGATGAATTTATTTGAAGGCTTTTCAAAAGTCTTAATCTGTCGCAATGTTGCTGTTGAAGGCTTTGAGCACTAGGGGGCAGACTTGTGTTTATAAAGTGAGCTCATTATAGATGCTCTCTTTATGTTTGACCTCTTTAAAAAGTGCTCGGTTGGTTACAGTCAAAGTGTCATGTAGTCAAACTTATCTGCAAATCACATGTTTATTCAGAGGTTTTTAACAGTGAATATATTCCCCAGTCACACATCAGGTAAAAATAAGTACATAAAACGTTTCTATTGACACTTAAAGACTTTGGAATGTCAAGCTTTTCATCTCTAAAATTATTTATACATTTACAAGAATCCACATTTTTATCACCCACATTAAAAAAAAAAAAAAAAAAAAAAAATTCTTTCATTTTTCTTGGACGTAAAGGGGAACTAGTTTGGGCACAAAAAATTGCATGTCATGTTAATTTCCCCCCCCCCCTCTTTTGTACAATTAGCTTAAATTTGTAATCACTGCAACCCACATAGAATATAAGACATCCAACAATATAAACAGTCCAGAAAAAGAATCACTTCGCGGTATAAGTTTCGATATAAAAGTGTATTCCTTTGGTAGAAAAAAAAGTGAGTTTATCTCAGGAAAATATGTGCTGAATGTAAGGACGTGTTTGCATCAGACTCCCTGCGTCCACAGACCGGTGGGCGACAGACGTTCACCTACAACAGAGAGAGCTGCATATTCACTTCCGTGTGAGCTGGACGCACAGGGCCGTCAGTTTCCACTTCGCATGGCAGCATGGAAGTGGTCATTCACAGGTCGGGCTGGACAGTACTTTGGTTCTTATCTTTAGAGTGCTGGGGAGGGGGGGTGACTAAGACGCACAATGCGTCCGGGTGTAAACTATGTGCTCATACAGTTACGATATATAGACCAAAGCATTTCAGAGCAAACATAGAAAAGATATTCTCTTCAAGTCGTTCTCTGTTAACTCCAGTGCAACTTCAGCTTCTTCTTCTTCTTTTTTTTTTTTTTTTTAGTTTTTTGTTTGTTTCCTGCTCTTGCTTAAAATATCTTCAGTCTTTTGCCGAACGCCCTGGCCCCCTTGGGGACCCTCTGGCCAGCCTGGTCCTTGGAAAGCGGGCAGTACTTGATGGTGTGCGCGTTGTCGCCGTTGGCGCTGCAGAGAGGGCAGGTGTACGCCCGGAGTATCGGGCACAGGACCCGCCCGTCCGCCGTTTTCAGGATGTGGGTGCCGTAGACCTCCTCCGGGGCGCCGTTATTCCGGCAGAAGACGCACACCTTCGGCTCCGGCTTCCCCCTCTGAGTCTGCTTGCGCCGTCGCTCGGCGGAGAACAGGTCGAAGGCGGCGAAGCTCCCACCGTGTGAGGGGGACTCGCCGCCCCCCAGCTGCTCGTACGGTCTGAGGAGAGAGATGCGCTCTTTCAGGTCGTAGATGGAGATCGGCGGGGAGCCCGCGGGCGCCCCGCAGCAGCAGCAGCTGTCCAGGGCTCCGTCCGCGTCTCTGGCCTGGCCGACCAGGCAGGAGCAAACCGGGGAGTCGTCCTCCAAACCCAGAGTCGCTTTCAGAGACTCGGTGATGGAGTTCGGGTTGCAGATCGGGCTGTTGATCTTGTTTTTGGCGACAAGAGTAGACAACCCGAGGTAGTCGTTCCAGAAATTAAACGTGTAGTCATAAGGTGAGCGCATGTCCAAGAAGTCCATCCTGTCGGAGCTGCGGGGTTTTAATAATGTCCACAGGAGAGAAGAAACAGTTGGGATGCTGCGTTTGTGAGCATGAGGAGCCTGCGATTCGCTTTTTCTTCTTCTCTGCTCTCTTGTTGAGTCTGGATTGCTGAGTTTTGAGCGTGTAGGCGCTGATAAACTCCCCTGAATAAAGCATGGGGGCGTGGCTTAGATCAAGCTGATTTACTCTGTGGCCCCCATAGGAGGATCCACAACACCACAACCATTCTGTAACAATCCTACTGTAAACTTCCCTCTCTGTGTTATCTCCCCTGTAAGCAGTGGAAATCTGCTTTTTTTTCTTTCTTTTTATTTTTCTGAATTTAATTTAAAGGGACAGTTCAAGAAAAACATTGAAGTATTTCTGCTTCAACACATTTATACTCAAGTGAAAGTAAAAAGTAGAAAGTACTCAATAGTTAAAAAGTATTTGATGTGGGATGCTGCATATTTTGGTATAGATCTGAAACTAGGTTAATACAATGCCAGTATTGCCAATACTGATACGGACACCAATACCGATACTTCTTATTATTTTTCATTTTGATATATCATCACACTATTGACCTCTAGGTGTTTTTTGCAGTTTTTACCCCTGAATTGCTTTAAGGATAGAATTTGGATGAAGTTCATGTCAACAAAATATTTTAACCAACATATTAACGTGATAATAGAAAAATGAAACAAACGTGCATTTTTTTTTCTTAAGTAAACAAAATGCAAAGAGTTATAATTTCAGAGAAAATCAAAACAAATTCTTTTTGGAGGTAGAGGTGAGAAGCTACAATAAGAAAAATAAACAGCATTTCAAGAGGAAATTTGAAACTAAAGTATCAATCTTATCACAGTTTATTGGTCCAATACTGATATCAATGGGGTATCAATATTACCAGTGTCTTGGATCGATCTGCCCAGCTTTAGTATTAAAAATTATACTGAAATACTGAGCAGCTGATCACAAAATCTGATTTAGCATATTAAAATGTCGTCAGATGGACAAAAATATACAATTATGAGCAATTTCTGTTTCTTGAGACAGTGAACAGGGTAAAGTACTTTTAATGACAATATGTGGCGTTTACTGTAAATTCACTTATCCTAAAAATAACACAGCAGGCTCAGCAGATAGAAAATATGAACACAGCTTGCGTGTACAAACAAGATGTCTCACTTTACCATAAACTGTGGGCGTATGTCTGTATCTGGTGTACTGTTTTTTTAATTGAAATACATTTATTTTCATTCAGGGAAGTTACTTGCATTGGCAGAGCATCCAGAAATTTTACTCAAGTAAAATACTTGCTGAGAATACTGCTTAAGTAAAGTAAGAGTACAACATGACAAAACTACTAAGAAAAGTATTTTTTGTGTCTGAAAAGTGACTCAAGTAAATGGAACTGTTTAAGTGTAAGTGGTTTCTACTCACCTCTGCTTTAAACAACTCTCAGCAGCATTATGCAAACGATGTTTCATTAACTTTTCAAAGGTCATCACTCTAAAATGCTATACCTATTTTTATTTAAATTAGGTTTGTATTCTTTACTCAAGTCTCACTAACTTGTTTATTCAACTCTAGTAATGTGAGTAATGTACATGTTTGGCCGGTGTCCGCCCTGACTTCGAAGCTGTTTATTTTATTTAGATTTTTTGCTTTTGTTTTTTACCTCTGAGTGGTGAACTTTCTATTATCCGTATGTTTATTTGATATGGAAAAGGCCCATGCACTTCCATCATATGTGCCCTCTGTCCACCGCACTTTTTCAGCCGTTACAACGGTTAATCCGTTGACAAAATGTAGTAAAGTGTTTTTCCGCCTTTAAGTGCAACATTAGCGTTAAGATGCTCGCACCAGTGGGTTCGGACCGGAGACGTGTTGCTGTGCAGAGGTGCCCACCGGTGTGTTAGAATCATGGCACAAAACCATGACAGACATATTAAAAGGCAAAAATCTTCTTTTTTTTTCTAAACAAACCGAGTAAGTAGAGTAATGCTGTTGGACGCAATGCTGGCTTGTTAACAACAATAAGTCACGTTAAGCTAGTTAATAGGCTGCCCATTGTGTTGTTTTTCTTCCGAGCTGGGTAGTAGAGGTTACATTTACTTGAATAACTTTTTGGGGGAGGGGCACTGCACTTTTCACTTCTACTGCTAGGAGTAGTAATATGATGAACTATTGATACTTATGATTGGGTAGACTGGTTTTGCATAAAGAAATAGACTAAAGTGATTGGAAACATTAGATTCTTAGACTTCTGCAACATCTGAGCAAATGTTTATGCAAATCTGAGCTTGCTCAGCATTTTCTACATGTCAGTGTTGACATCATTCATTTTTTTTGTATTAATAAACAAAATGGGTACTTTGTTTGAAAGTTATGCGCTTGTTTATGCATTTATATTGAATAAAATGCCTGTTTACTGTGCCACCCCAAAATCAACAAAACTCCTCCGCAGCCGGGCTTGATTGTTACTGTTTGTGCAGAGTCCACCAGAACCAGAGTGGAGGGTGGGATCTCTGTGCTGCATTCAAGTCTGAAAAGGAGTCGTTGACAACGCACTTCCCGAGATTCTTGTCCAGTTTGAAAGAAAGGTGAGCTTTCCATCTGATTTTGTTTAATAAGATGAAGGAAATTCTGCAAGTTTTTAATTTATATCTTGTTCAGTAGCTCGAGCACACATGCACATGACGGCTCCTCACATCCTCTCATTTGCAATAACCAGCCAGTTTGATGCTGTATTAAAGGGGGGATTTGTATTGATGATATTTGGCTGATTGAGACTGGAAAAAACACAGTTTGTTGTTGAAATAATGAATGACTGAGCAACAGTCTGTGGCATTAATATAATAATCAGCTGATAGCAGGTTGGAAAATTGCTGTTGCTCCTTGAACTGGACAACCATCAAAATTCTAATCAGTCTTAGTCAGACAACAAATAAGGGTGAACAATTATTTTATGCCACTTATTGTGAAAAAATGTGATTTAGTTTCTTCAGAATAAGCAGTCCTTACTTTTATTGTTTTTCCTACTTGTAGACCAGTGATGTTGTTGCCTTGACGACTGCTATCCTGCGATGTCTCTCTGTTTTCCTCGAGGACGAAGAAAGAGTTCTACAATGTCTCTGGTATGTATTGCTATTGCGTTTGTCGGAGGTTGTGCACAAGGAAATCAAAACTTCACCTCATTCTTTTTTTAATTTGCAACTTTTCTTATTATCCACAGGATTCAGATGCCATGGCAGACCTCATCCAGGTTCCTGTGGGGTTATTGAGTGTTATGTTATGCTAAGTATATAATTTTGTTGAGATAAAATGTTGAAATTTGTGAACTTACGAATCTTTTGTTGTGGTTACTTAATTTATTTAGGGCAACCGGTTCCCTAGATTCTGCTAAGTAAACTGTACTGTTCATGTAAGTTGGACTAACTTGATGTAGTTAAGAAGAGGATAATTTACTTGCTATTTCTAAGTTGAAACAACTTCACTAAACTAAGTTAAATTAACTTGACACAATTAAGTTCATACAACAAGGTCATATGTTAAGTAAACAAAACGTAAGAATAGTAGTTAAACTTACTTAAAATTTTCAAGGCAATCGGCTTCCAAGGTTTTTTTTTTAAGTAAAGTCAACTTGTCAAAGTTTAGAGTGATGAAAGTTCCATTAAACAGTTATTCACACAAAAAGCTGATGAATATTTACACAGGAAATTGAAGTCGGAGGCGGCGCAGCACCAATTATCCTCCTGTGTGAAACCTGTACTGAAGACGGAAGAGGCAACGGGAGAATTCGCTTGCATTACCTTAACTCTGGTTGTGTGTTTTGCAGTTTCTAAGAAGTATCCTCCAGAATTACGTTATATATCATAAACATTTTACTTTTGAATAAAATATTAGAAAATTAGTGTCAAAATAAGACTAACGGTGCCATCTTACACCTATGAGATTTGATTTGGATAATTCAAGAGAAATATTGAATTAAAAGAAGTGTCCACACAGCTTCACAGGGGAACATTTTGAAAAAATTTAGCACACAGAAATGTTAAATATATACACAATCTATTCAACGATTCCTCTTTCACTTATGAATGAGTCATTCCACGCAAAGCATCAGACTACTGTGCACAGCCAGCCCTCCTCTGGCCCCATTGTCTCATCTCTACAGCGGGCCGTTTAACTTCATTAATATGCATTAAAACGGAGCGGGCCACATCTGTGTTTGTCAGTCAGAGACGGCCCGGTTAGACAGGCTCACAAAACATGACAAAAAATGAAACAAAGGGAGTTTGATAATTGACCTGAAGGCTACGGGACAGGGACCTATATTAGAAAACGTGTTGAAGCCTTAACATTTTTAAAACGTAGCTTCAAAATGAAAGACGCTTTATTTGTGGTTGTTGGCACAAAAATTCCACAAAGTAGGAATATTTCACCGAAATTCATGCTGAAATGTTAGCAAAGACGAGCGTCCTCTAAAATTAGCATACCTGCAAACGAGTTTCCTAACATTCACGTTCGCAAGACCAGTCTAGAAGAGTCTTGAAGGAAATCTTGCTGTGTACGAATACATTTTCTTCAGAATATGCCACGTGGGCCATTTTCAAGGTCACTGCCGGCTCTGCGCTCGCAGAGGAAACCATGAGAGAGCATTTAAAAGATGAATGGCTGCCATATCACAATGGATAAATTGCACAGCGGGGGCGGCCGCAGCTCTGCTGCTTCAGGGAGGCCATCATGACTGGAAATACATTTAAAAAAGAAAAAAAAACGGTTCGGCGACAACAAAGGAGGTACGGATAACGAAAATGGAAAGTATTTAGCCGTTCGCCGAAGAGTTGAATGGAAACTGTCAACAAGCTGAAAACGGGACAGAAGCAGCTGAATGGTTTTCTGCCACTAGAGCAATGAACTAGCTGCACTGGCGCAAACAAACAAACAACAACAACAGTTTAAAAGGTGACTACCTCTGCTGGTAAAGAGAACAGAGTGCGTTTGCAGTTTTGGGGAACTTGATAGATTACCCCTAAAGGTTAATAAAAGGCAAATAAAGCGGAGTAGAGAAAATTAATTCCAGACGCAGAGAAAGAACACTGTTTTTATTTTTGAAGTAGCAACAACAGGAGCAGGTTTGTCCACAGTGTTTACAACCACAAACATATATATTCTGTTTGTTTACGATCAACAAACACCGAGTTATTGTGAAAAGGACGGGAATCTGTTAATAGAACCCATAAAAACACATCATCCTCATAAAATAGTGAAACATAGTGGTGGCAGCATCATCCTGTGGGGATTCCTTCAGGGAAGTTGGAAATATGAACAGAGTATTTTTTATCAGTATTCACGCATTGTTATTGTCAAACTAAAGCCTAGACTTAAAAACTGATGTTCACAAAAACACTGTCCCATCCGAGTGAGATAGATCTAGTTTTTGCAAGTTAAGTGAGCAAATAAAATCAACCTGCAGATACGCAAAACTAGTAGAAACACACCTAAAAGATTTGCTGGACTATCTGCATGGCACACATTTTTGATTTTTATTTATGAAATCTTTAAATAAGGGCTCTACTTCCTGTTGATCTTTCGGATGAAATTCCTTTAAAAACAGATTAAAATGATTGTAAACCCAAGAAATAAGCCTAGATTTCCGAGGTGTTCTAGGATGGCAGGCAAGATATCTGTGAGCAGCACTATTACATCTTAATTAATTAATTCAATTTTAGAGTAGTAGGACAAGAAAGAGAGGAAAAGTGGTCAGTTTGTCCTGCAGTATAACCATAGAGACGGCAGAGCCTGGCATGTCATGTGTTACATCTTAGTACTTATAATTTCGTATTTGCAACTGAATTAAATTTATTGTTAGATTTTGTGTTTTTTAAATACCAGCAAAGCTTTAACAAATTTGTAAATTAACTCATAACCCTAAGAAATTCATGTTAGGAGTTTTTGAGTGACTTAAGAAGACCAAGAGAAGGTACGACCAGCGGAGCCAAGATAAGAGCTAATCTCAACTGTAGCCAAACAGCAGAAACAATCCTTGCTTTGTTCACGTTAAAAAGTGGCCATTGTCTCTCTGTGTTTACTCGTCGGCACCATCTGGCCTCCGTACAGGCTGCTGCAGAGTGCCAAGCTCACATCTAGCACACTTCCTCCAGTAAATGCAGAGATGCTAGCATCCGAAGGGTTAAAAACACCAAAATCTCCATGTGTAAATTTGGCGATGGTACCCAGAGGCCTCCCAGGCGGCGGTGCTGTCTGGCCCGGCAAGCCGTGGGCAAGATGGGCCGGCTCAGCTTCCTCATTTATCACTGTCGAGTTGAATAGGAAATTAACCAATCCCTTAATTAAAAGACCTGTCCACATTCGTGTATGTGTTTGTGTGTGTGTGTGTGTTTGTGTGTGTGTGTGTGCGTGTGTGTGTGTGTGTGTGTGTGTGTGTATAGGAGCACGTGCCAGCTGCACTGCTTCATGGTGCAAGCGACAACGGCTTGGTACTCTGGTAAACACCGCATTGATTGCAACAACCACTGCATAATGCCGACTTCAAGTTCATCCCGGACCTTCAGACGTCTCCAGACGTATCGCCGGGGCGACGGAGCGGCTGGGGCTTTGATCCCTGACCTCCAGCTCCCTCTCTTGAGAATATAAGAGGGCATCCCCAACGGTTGTCCATCTGCACACACACACACCCCTACACACCTACACACACACACACTCTCGGAGTCAACCGAACGCCTGACGCGTGTCGTCATCACCGTTAGCTGCAGGGAATGCTAAACAAGCCGAGGTCAGCTCCAAATTAGGGGGTGTTTTTCTGGCCTGTCAAATGCTTTGTCATGACCACCGGTTCGCTGAATGCAGCCTGCTATTACTTACGCTGAAGCTCCACCCACTGACCCCCCACCACACAAAGCAGCCAGACATTCATGTATTCATCCACATATACTTAAAAACCTCTTGACATGGTTGAAGTGCAAGGACTGAATAGAATCCGAGTCCAGAGCCGAGGATTTGTCTTTTACACGTTTAAACTCAGTCAATAGAAGTTGAGGCAACGTGTCAGTAATCCTGTTTTCTTCCAGCTGGATGGTCTTTTTGAATGTGTTTTGCTACTATTTGTGCAAATACACTAACAAAGACCCGTGTGGCAAATCAGGATGTTTCCTTAACATTAAATGGCCTGTCTTTGTCTAGCGCTTTATCAAGTCCAGAGGACTCCAAAGCGCTTCACACTATGAGGGGGGCCGAGTGTCTTCCCCAAGGACACGACGACAGAGGCAGACGAAGCTGGGACTGAACTCATCGATTGCGGGACAAATTCTTACGACCATCGCCACCATCGCCCCGGAACCTCAGATCCAGTCACAATTAACCAATCGCTACTGGAGACAAAGAACAAATGAACAAAAAGAAACATGTTTGGGTTCTTTATAGTCTTCACTTGTGTGTTTTAGATTTGGTTTTAAGGTGCTTTTTAATGTATTGTTCTAAAAATTTTGCATAACTCAAATATGACATAAAAACAATTGACTTCACAATGACGTTGATGCCTTGAAATTGGGTCGTATCTCTTTAAGAAGCTCCTGCTCTTTCCGACACTCAACCTTCATCACAACAACGCTTCTCCATTATGCCATTTACAACCGCTCTTTCAAGTGTTGCACAGAGAAGTACTTCCTCGCCATTCCTCTGGGTGGCTGCTAGTTGCTGCTACCGCTAGTCTGGAGGAGCTGAGGGAGGGAGGAGAGCTCAGTGAGGCAGAAGAGGTGGAATGTTTTTGTTTTTGTTGGGGTTTTTTTGCAGAGTATTTTATTCACCGTGGACATGAGTTTGGGAGCATCTCCACTGTGGAAACGGTCTGATGCGTCAGGAGACGCTGAGCAGCAGCTCCTCCAAACCCTCAGTGTGAGCGCTCACCTTAAAGACAGTCAGACTAGCTTGTTTTCTCACTTTGAAGCAACAGGAGTGGAGATCAGAAGAATGACAACTATACCCAGTATTTTAACCAATTACTTTGCTGTAGCTTGTACTTCAACTTATGTAGTGTTTTTTTTTTTACTACAATACACTCATACACCAACACACACGTCAGCAGGCGGCTTGGGGTTAATATATTAAGAAATTATATTAAGATATTTATCTTTATCATATCTTTATGGTAAAGATTTCATAAAGATATAATATCTTATCTTAACACCATATAATATCTTACTTCACAGCGCTTCCACTGTGAAACTGGATTACAGTCACTTCAAATCGTACTATGTAGCATCCATGGATGTTCAATGAATGAAACCTCAGATATGTGTCATAAAAACACAAGCCACACACGATTCATTCGCTCAGAACGGTGTATTAAACTTTTTTGTTTGTTTGTTAAGAACACAAATAATTTCAGACCACAAAATATCACTGACAGAAGACAGGAGACGATGTTACTTGAGTAAAACTTTTTTTTTTCTTAATCAAACAACCTCAGCAAAACTCTGCCAAAAAGTTCCTGTTGAATGAAAAACAACTGCCCCCATCCCAGGGGGGTAAACCTCCACAGGTCAATGCGGCGTAAAGGCAGGGGGGGTAAAAAACTGACTGAGAGTCAAGACGTGCTTTTTGTTTCACTTTAATGGATTAAAGTTCAGGGTTTTTTCCCCCCAATTTGACTTAATTTTAAGTTAATACGTCTGTTGCACTTTTAATAAGTGGTATATTTGCATCTAATTGTTCATGTCTGGCAGGTAATATAAAAGCACTAGTTTAATTTGTTTTGTTTTTTCTCTTGATGACATTCAATTCAATCAAATGTATAGTTAATAATTTTATTAACTATGTTAACTTCTTTTGTTGTACTGGTGTGATTAAAGAACTTTTACACCAATTTTCACCCCAAAATTGATGCTTTTTTTTTTTTTTTTAGAACTTTAAGTGTACATCTAATGTCTCACCATCAACATGATAGCCTTTCCTATAGTTCTGGGGGACGGGGGGGTTGGGGGGTTCAAATCGTATCTTGTTTTTCTGTTTATATGATTTGTATTACCTCCTGTTTTCAACTTTGTGCTTCCCTTGTTGTGTATGATAAACACCCTAAGCTGCAAATAAAGAGTTGACTGACGGTTTTACTGAGTTTCCTTCAAATGTCACAATCCCCCCAAGTTTGTGGCTTGAATTTTAACTCGTAGGAAAAACGTCTTTTGCAAGAACTGGGCTGCAACCTGGGCTGCTGGCAGCTCCTGTAACTGAACTTGTCACCGTGAAGGGAGGGCAGAACGGAGGAGGGGAACTGGTGGGTCCAGGGATCAGAAACTTGTTTAACTCACCTAAATCTGCCCAGATTAGAGCTGGAAGTAGTCAAAGGGCTTAGAGTATATCTGTACAATGGAGCATGGAGGATTAGAGGTGGATTCGCTGAACTCCCGGGATGCCCTTCATCTCAGGGGGTCCTCAGCCGGAGCACCTTTGTTGGGTTAACTAACGGCGCTTCCCATGAACGCAGCGAACACACCAATCCCTTTTTAATGATGCAGGGAAAATTCCATCGGCCCTGATTACCGCCGCGCTTTCGAGAGCCGCCATTGTCCCCGCGCACCATGTCGAGCTTTTAAACTGTGCAGCCAGGCGAGTGGACAGGGAGTCGTTTGAAGTCCACTTGTGGAGTTTTAGCCCAGTGGAAATGACGCTGACTTAAACAATGCTGTTTTTTTTTTGCATACATTTTATGATTCTGGCATATTGCTGCAGCTCCAGCTTATTAATGTACACCATGTGCAGCTGTGTAGAGCTCAAATTAAGTTCAGTTTATAGAATGGTGACAAAAGCTGCGCTTACATTACAAATGTGTGCAAAACTTCCATTAAAAAAGAAAATTGAAATCACGTGAATAAGTTTGTTCATGTGGTAGGTTATTTTAAAAAAACATGTCGCGCCATGATGCTCCCTACTGCTTCCTGTCGTCTTCTTTTTCGTGGATTGCGCCAGTGGCAACGTCCAGCTGTTGATCATGTGACTCGTGTGACACGGAAAAAGTTTTTCTGATAGTTTTGAGAAATAAACTAATTTAAAAAAACAAAAACAAAAACACCTCACCCAGCGTCACAGCATTTTATCAACAAACAAGAGGTTTTTTTTTTTAGTTAGCTGCATTTCCGTTGACCATAAAATTGTGCAATTAGACATTTTGAACACATTCGCTCAATGGAAACACGACAAATATGTCGCCCAGCGTTTGATGTCCAGATATATTCCAGCCCTGGTGTCATAAATAATATTTCCAACATATCTTCGTATGCTTAGATCAAATCATAGTATTGCAAAAAAATAAAAGAAAGAAATTTGTAAAAAAAAAAAAAAAAAAAGTGGGTAAATGTTAACAGAAACTTTCTGTTAAGACTTTTTACAGGGGATTTTCCTATATTTCCTACTTCGTGTCAATGTTTGTGGATATACCAGGAGACATACTGTAAAAAATTTGGACAATTAAATTTTTAAGCGACAGAAATATTTGTGAACATTCAATGAGATATGCTGTAACATTTAGTAAATGTTAGTTTGGGTTTATTCGTGAACCTTGAATTAATATGAGCAACATTTAATTTCCCTTTGGGATCAATAATGTATTTTTGAAGTGAATTGAAGACTAAAAAAAATATATACATAAAAAAAGACAAACTTGCTGCCAATAACTGTAAAAGAAATAAAATGTTTATGTTTAATTGTGAACCAGGATTTTTAGTTTAGCCAAGTAAAAAAATATTTGATTTTCTTTTCTGTCCAAACCAAGTTTTATCTCAGCTTAACTTGCACCAAAATTGAACTTTAAACCTTTCTATGGTATGAAAATAGGGAAGCTAAAACCTGATTAAGTCATTCATTAAGTTACTGTAAATTCCGCCCATCTGTACTGCAGGCAAGTTCAAACCAGAGACAGTTTAGCTGCTATTAGTTGACCCACCGTCCCGTCTGCAGTGCACACAGAGCAGAGGACCCATGTGCAGATCGGGGCAGACCTGGCGGTGAAATGGTCGATACCCACGCAGGACCGCAGATGGGTCCCTGCACAGAGGAGCTGGTGGCTGGCGCCGCAACCTGGCCGCTGGCCAGATGGGCCACCCTGAGAGAGGTGCAGCCTGTCGAGCCAAAACAGCCTGATCCAGTTACTCCAGGCCGAGACTGGAGTCTGCTTCCGAGAAAACTCACAAGCTCAGATTTTTAGGGGCGTCGATGCAGTTGTGCCCATTTGTCACTGCACTGAAAAAAACACAACATCTCACCAAGTGTTTTTGGTCTAGTTTTTAGTCCAAACGTCTCAGTACACTTCAAATAAGACAAAACTAACTTACATGTTTTTTTTCAACAAGATATAGAAGCTTGTTTTACTTAAATAATTTGGTAAGACTGATTTTTAAGAGAGCACTAGTTCTACTGGTGGATTATTTCCCATGAGTGGAACTAGTGTTTTTTCATTCTTACTAAAGCTGCAGTGTGTAATTTTTATAAAAACTGTTTTTTGCATATTTGTTAAAACTGTTACTATGTTGTGACAGTACAACACATGTGTCAAACTCCAGTCCTCAAGGGCCGCTGTCCTGCAACTTTTAGATGTGCCTCTGCTGCACCACACTTGAATAGAATAATTAGGCCATTAGCAAGGCTCTGGAGAACTGATCTACACAAGGAGGAGGTAATTAAGCCATTTCCTTCCAGCATTTCGTACCTGTGGCACATCTAAAAACTGCAGGACAGCAACCCTCGAGGACTGGAGTTTGACACCCCTGCAGTACAATATGAGAGATATAATCTGTGGCCTCCAACTCCTACCATCTGAAGAAATGCACCACTTCTGAAAGAAAAACAACCAATCAGAGCCAGGAGGAGGGACTTAGTACTGTCAATCAACCTTGTGTACTCACTACTCAATGTGCTAAAGGAGGAGAAACAATTTACGGTTACAGGAAAACCATTTATCTGTTGTCAGTGGTAGCTATGCTAACTAGCCTTAGCATTCACAACAGACTCTGCTACCAGAGAGCATGTTAATTCTGTCTCATTTCAAGGATACTAAGAAATTTGCACTAGAAATTTCTAGTGTCAAATTTTTCGTCTTAAAAAAATTTCTTTTTTTTAGTCGTTAGACTTTTAATTGGCAAGCCTCTGTTGCTTGCCAATTAAAAGTCCTACCATTTTTAATTGGCAACAACGGTAAGACTTTCTTTTTTTGCAGTGTGGTTGGTCTTTTCTCAGCTTTTATTGTTGTTCAAACTGCAAATAAATTAGTATAATGTGAAGTTTTCTTGTTTAAAAAAAACAGTATAAGAGGAGTTTTGAATTTTCTGCTCTGAGTATTTTATTATGGAACACCTTGCAGAGGAGCCTTATTAAAGGATGGACGTGTGCATTGCTCACACAAAGCATGCTTTGCGTGAGGTCCCTGTAGATCGGTATCTGTCTGAGCACAAGCCAAAATGTTATATATGCTAAAAAAAAAAAAAAAAAAAAAAAAAACCAACAACATAGTTTTGAGATTCCTGAATTATTGATGAGTGAAGCTGAAAACGAAGCAGCGAGTTAGTGAGTGCAAACTCCATGCTCTCTACTAATCTGAACCCATGGTGGATAAATGTTTCAATGCACATTTTAGAAGACAGTCGGATGTCTGACAGCAGCGCTGCATTCCTGTTATTATGAAGAATTTGGGTGAAAAGAACTCGACGGCCCATATGGAGTCATATCTGCTTTCACATAATGGCTGAAGTCCATGTGTCGGTCATGGAGAGGTATTTTCTTCTTCTTTTGCTTCGTCTGTTGTATGTTTTTTAGCAAGGCTAGTACAGAAAGGTCAGCCAGAGCAACTCATTTTGATAGACTTGTATCTATTAATGTAAGGAGGAGATTAATGTTACATGAGGCCAAAAACAAATGACCTCCTACTGACATCAACAGCTGTTTTTCCATAACGAATGTGCGCAAAACTTTGCCAATGTCGACAAAACACAATTTCATCATTGTGGTGTTTGCATTAAGTAAGAAATTACACGTGAATAAGTTTGTTCACTAAAAATAAGTTGCGCCATTTCAGTTGTTTCAAAATTAACCTGTTTCTATCAAGCAAATGTATTTTTGTAATTCCAGTTTGTCCAATGGAAACACAGTTAATAGCTAGAAGACGGTGCTAGCTAGTAGCTACTACTAGCTAGTAGCTACTACTAGCTAGCACTAGCTGGGATAATAACCGTGTTTACATTCCCAATTGCAGTATTTCTATTAAATATGAAACACATTAAAAACTATGCGATTAAAGTTAGTTTGTTCACGCAATACGTCATTAAAAAACACGCTGCACCATCATCCTCCCACCACTTCCTGTCGTCTTCTTCATTTGTCGGTCATGTGCAAAAAAAGTTCCCATTGTAGTTTTGCAAAATAAATCTGTTCCAAAACCTCACCTCGTCGTAGCACCAAAACTTTTCAGCAAAAAAATAGATTGTTTTCAAAATTTTTGTGTGTCTATTAGACAAAAATTCATTTTCAAAATGGCAAATTGCACCAATGGAGACGCAGCTAGAACCGGCCGCAGTGATCCCGGGCGTCTCACCTCAGACTGACAGCTCCGAAGCAGGATGAATGAAAAGCATCTCCTGGGGTCAAGGTCTGATTTGGGCCAGGAGGCTCGCCTTATTGTCGGAGAGCATCTTTATTTAAAATTCAGAGTGAATAATTCAGGTTGTGACTGGCAGCGTGAGCGGCGGAGGGGCGCTGGGGGACTGTAACATTCACAGAAGCGGGCCAAGATGGATGGATAGGCTTTCTTATTGTGCACTCATTTCCACATTCGGGTGATTAAGTTTATTATTTGGCCCACGGTTGCATTAGCATGTGATTACCCAGGGTATCCTACAGTGTGAGAGAGAGATGGGAATATTTATGGTCTTAGAACAAAGGAGGATCTCGTCGGTCACCTGAGTCTCTAATATTTTTTTTTTTTTGGAGGATGCAGCAGAGAGACGTTTCAACCCGACTGCTCTGGCCTGGGACCGCGTTCGGCTCTGTGCTTCCTCTCTCAGTCTGCTAGCAAACAACTCTTCCCGACTCTTTTGTTTGCCAAGATCAAGGTTACCATGGCTACCAAGAGGGGCTCTATGAGCACCTCATCCCTCATCTAAATATTCCTAGTTATCTATGGTAATGAAATGCACACACCATTATCTGGCTTAATGAAACACACTCCATTGTCTCTGATTAGAAGATGAGGTGCTCTGTGTGTTGCTGCAGAGCTCCGTGGCTCCCAAACCACAACTAGCGGGAAAATATGGAAACAATGTCCGGTTGCATACTGCGACAGATCGCACTGGTTGTGCTGCCGGGGCTGTTTGATCGAACTAATTGGGCTGTCAGCTTTCCCTTCGCCTTGTGATAGACTTGCAGCTTCTGTGAATTTTTTTCTGTTTTTTTTTTTTTTGCTTTCAGACAAAAGTGGCTCATTAAAAGAGATGGATTATGACACAAAATCCTTTGCCGCTCTCCGGTTTGACAAGGCTACGGCAAGCGGGAGAGACCTTCATTATCCGACCGCGTCTGAACGCATCGTCATCGCCTCTACCACGGCCTCTAGAAATATTTCACTGGTCTGGATATGGATGGAGAAACAGTATGCAGAAAATATTTTTTACGTTAAAAGCTTAATCCAGCCATAAGGTTGTCACAATGACACATTTGTGCTGGACGATAAATTGGCCCAGAAGTTATCGCGATAAATGATAATATTGTCATTTTGAGATTGTTTTCAAGTAATGGTAACGGCAAATTAATCCAAGAACACATTGCCAAAGATCTTTAAACTTTACATTCTAAGACATTTTGACTACCCAAAATAAATAAACAAAAACAACAGAAACAACAAATGAAATGAATTATGAATCTGTAAACAAAATTGTCCTCCAAAAAAGGGGCCAGTTGAGACAAAATCACCAGACTGAAAACTTTCATCATCCAGTTTTTGGCAGAAAGAGAGAAAAGAGAAAAACAATAAGTCATGCAAATGGAAATTATTGAGCTCATTTTAATTTACCACGGGATTAATTGATGTATTGCTTTTCCATCCATCCATTTGCCCCTCCTATTCATTCATCCATCCATACGTTGATCAATCTGCTGAATCATTCATTCATTCATCCTCTAAAACCAGACTTTAAAAGGAATGAGAATTCTGGACATGGATGAATTGTGTGTGTAGGAAGCCTCTCTGTCATTTCGTGTCTACAGTGGAAAGATGCAGATCAACTCTTAGAAAATTTTTTTTTTCAATCTTCTGTATTTATTCTTTTATGCTCCGAAATAACACGACCAATGAGTGGTACCATAAAACGCTTCTACTGTAAAGCCGTGCATCCTCGTATTCCAGGGGCGGAAAAAAAACACAAAAGCTTTGACCAGATCCTGCTTCCAGTGCGTGTGTGTGTGTGTGTGTGTGTGTGTGTGTGTGTGTGTGTGTGTGTGTGTGTGTGTGTGTGTGTGTGTGTGTGTGTGTGTGTGTCGATGCGACGGTGTCTATTTCCTACTCATACTCGGGGTGATATCTGCAGATTGCACGGTTCAAGTCGCTCTGCATTTCATGAGCCGGTCCTGTCACTAACAGTTATCTCCCCGCCGACCTCTGAGGAGTTGTCTAGGTGAAATGATTCTCCGAAGCTCTGAATAATGCATGAAATTACGTAATGCAAATGGAGGCCTTATTTCCCCTGCCCTTTTTTTTTTTCCCCAGACGCCAGCGCCTGAGCCACTGTTTTAGACGAGGAACAGCGGGGAATCCCCTGGGGGCAAAAAAGGAACCACAGCCAAGAGCGAAAAGGTCAAGCGCTAAAAGCTGAGCCTGCTCCTCACCCGGTCATGAGTTAGAGTTATCAGTAAACGCCACAATCACACACCTTCCTCACTGGGCTGTCATTCCAAGCAGTGAAATATTCATTAAGAACCAGCTTGGCTGCTTTCCGCACTCGACTGTAAACAGAAGCCAAATCAACAGGGCCGGACGACTGACTTTCTGGGGCCGTGGGCAGGGTCTTCACGGCTTAGTGCTTTTCATTATAGTTTAGTTTCATTTTGTTGTGACTTTTTGTTTTTATCTAATTCAGTTAGTTTTCAGGATGCCTTTGCTAGTTTCTATTAGTTAAATATCGTTTTGTTGTTGGTTCTTGTAAGTTATAGCAGTAGTTTTAGTTCTTTCATACTTTGGTTAATTTTTAGGCGCAGAATTCAAAAAGGTTAAAATATTTGTATAGTGCTTATGCACACGTCGATTGGCTAATGAATACTCAACAGATGATACCATTTTCAAAAGATTTATTCAATTAGTGTTGAAAAACCAATCGTCTCTGGCGCTTTATCCCAACTTTTGCTGTCGCCATGTTGCGGAGGATGTGCCGTGATTTGCCGACAGCTGACGTAAACTGCTTGTTTGGCAGGAAAAAAATTTATTTCACATCCGTATGAAAGGTTAGTAAATATTCCTAAACACTAAAATGAAGGATATTATAGCTATAATTTCAGTATGTTTTAGTTTTATAAACCGACAATGTAATTCCTCATTAATTACCGTTTTTATTTATTTCAGCTAACAAAAATGCTTTCTCAATTTCAGTTTTTGTTATTTCATTAGTTTTAGTGAACTGTAGTAACCTTGAGTCCTGAGCAGCGATTGATTTGGGGGCCTTCTGATGGTTCAGTTCATTTCTGCCATATAAGGATCATTAATGTTCTCAAATGGTTTTTGATAAAAACCAATAAGCAAACTGTTAAAAAATGAAGAAATAGCTGTGTTTGCATTTCTTTAAGCTAAGTTATATTGAACGTCTTTTCATCAGTCGCTCCAGGATTACGCAATTTTTCTTTTACAATTAAATTTTTTTTTACAGATTTTGCTATATATTTAATCAGGTTAATCACTCTCAAGCATTGTGATTAATCACAATTAATCATTACGCTTAATGTTTTAAGAACATGTTTTATTGTCTCGAACTAAACATCTCACTTTTCCAGGTTTTCATATTCAGAATTCATTTGGTTTCAAACGTGATTCAGAAATGTTAACACAGAACTGGTTGAGCTTAGGTAAGGCTACCTACTGACTTTATTTAATCTCAACGTAAAAAGTGAAATTTACCACTGAGCACTCAGGTCTGACTCTCTTCGCTCATCTTTGGACGAGAGTTTGTTAAGTTTGTTACTCTGCATTGTTGACCGCAGAACGAGACCGTGTGATGCGCTGCTGTGATCTAGGCAATTCTCCTTGGGAGAGAGGCTTTTAGGTGGAAATAGGTAACCTGGTTAATCTGGATTATGTAATATTAATGCGCCAAACGTTTTAGGTTAATCGCATGCATTAGCACGTTAACAATGACAGTCCAGGTATATTTGTTAAATCTTTTTGATATCATGCAGATGAACTTTGAAATTTAATGTCATTAATCTGCACTATGTTTTATTAATTTGTTAAACGTTTTAGATTAATTGAATGTGTTAACACGTTAACATTGACAACTCTAATTTTATATATACGGATATATAAAACTCCCACGCACTCTCCAGGACCCTGCTGAGGGTGTAGAGCTGGTCCAGTGTTGCACGACCAGGACAAAACCACACTGCTCTTCCTGAATCATTATTCAGGAAGAGCATGAATGCCATTATTCCTGGCATTATATATATATATATATATATATATATATATATATATATATATATATATATATATATATATATATATATATATATATATATATATATATTATTTATTTATTTTTTTCTAAGCGAGGGCCTTGGCCCCCCCTCGGCCTCCTCTCGGTGCGCCACTGTTTACAAGATGGTCTCATTGTTAGAGTGGTGTATGAGTAGTACTTTAAAAAGCTATATGCTTCATGAAAAGTGAAGATTGTTTGAGGAACCCCTTCTGGCCTGGAGTCGCCAAAGCAACCGGCTTTGCCGCCTGTTTATAAGAAACAGCTGCAGAGAAAGTTTTTAACAAATTGAGAAACGCTGCTTCCGCTTGCTCTAAAATGAGGCTAAACTAAACCGCCGCCAAGCACCGTCTCCAACGAGCAGACGAGTCTTCCCACCACGTCCCTCCCTCTCTCTGTGAGAGTGCGTGTGTGTGTGTGTGTGTGTGTGTGTAGTGGGCTGACCTGAATGGCATTAATTGCCCCCTAAGATGACGGGCAGATGAAAGTGAGGTGCTGGTTTGCTGTGGGACATGGGGGCTGCTTACAAAGACGGGCTGGCAGGTCTCACTGACTTCAAAAGCAGATAAAGGACCTTTTTTTTTTTTAAACACAAAAGATTCCCTCCCCTCTCCTCTTTTCTTCAACCTGAATCTTCAGACTCTGGGTCCATTGGTGGAAAAACCTCCTAGCCTTTTGTCAGTTCTTAACGCTGGGGGGATTAAAGTGCTGTTGCGGAAATCATTGTTTGTGTTTTCCCTCCCGACCCTGCTGTCGTCCTTTAGTCCCGTGACGGAATTGACCAGCCTGTAACAATGGCAGAGGTTCATCTTTTCTCTTTTAAGAGAAATCAAAAGCAGGAAGGTGTGTAGTCTCCAGGTTTATCGGGGGGGGACAACGATACAACGTCTTTGGTGTAGGCAGAGTGCTGTTGACCTTTCGAGCACTTTAGAAAAATGAGGACAAGGAGGCCTTACTTTGAGGAAATCACTGAACTGCTGTTAGATGCAACAATGTGACCTCGTTTTCTCCTTTCACTGCAAAGGCCTTAAAGGGACAGTTGTGTTATGGGGGTGTTATGTCATATCAACTTTTTTTTTTTTTTTAGCTTTGTATCACGTTATAATGTTGTTCCCTCATCAAAATCACATTAGAACTCTGATTCTTTTATGCATGTTTTATGAAATAATGAATCTCCCATTCAGGATGCCTAAACGCTTCCTCATACAAAGCACCGCCTATTCACCCAAAGCTCCTCCTCCTTTCTCCCCCACTCAGCTCCTTCAGACTAGCCAGAAGCAATTAGCAAACACCTGGTAGAACTGAGCATCTGCTGAACTCATCATATGAACCCCTATGTGCAAAGCTCCTGGAAGCTTTGAACTTACAACGCATCGTAGAGGAGCACTGTTGTGATAACGCAGTGAAGGGGAGTGTCGGCAAGAGTGGGAGCTTCTTAAAGAGACATACGTCAATTTCAAAGAGTAAAATTGCAAAGTCAGGGTTAGGGTTAGGCTTTTCTCTTCAGGCATTATTTTTTATTTGTACAGCATTTTCATAACAACTGACGGTAACATAGTTACTTAATGATCCTATAAAATAGAACTGTGTGTCTGGAAAATATATAATACCCAACTGTTAGGAGTAGTAATTAGGCATGGACATCTATGATAACCCTGAGTTAAAACACCAAATTGTTTCATGGCGTTAAGGCAAAGAATTAAACCATATATGAATGCAAAAAACTATTAAAAAATTTGAAAAAATATAACTGAAAAGCAACAGTTAATCCTACTGCTGTTAAATTAGCAAAACATAATTATTACAGTTATGACACTAGAGTCAACTGTATTTGCACATGTTTCAATTTAGCGAAAATGATAAATTAGGTTTTTTGCTCGCGCTTATTGAGGAAAATGGTAAATAATGAGACTTAAAAAGAATAACAATATGAGCTTGACATATTTTCAAATCACCAACACTGGCCTCTCATGCAAGAAAAGAAGCAAAAATTGCTACAGGTAAAAAAAAAAAAAAAAAAAAAGATATAAAAGTCCGGGATTATTTACACAGGAAATGGATGTAGAAGGCAGTGCGTCACAAATCATCTTCCTGTGAGAAACATGAACTTAGAAAGGAACATATATTTCCCATCACATTTACTGGTGTAGAAATCAAAATGCATGCAATCAATAACAGAATACTTAAAAAATTTTATATCACTTGTATATCAGGCAGTTACTGATATACAAGTGATAAATGAAGATGCCAAAAGAGCCATCTACTACTGGGAAGACAATAACTGCTCAAAGCCTTTTAACGTAATCTCATTTCAAGGATATTCTTTCTTTTTTTTTTTTTAAAGAGAAAGTAAAAGCATTGGTCAAAAAATTATTATGGTGCTGCAGAGGCTCTTTCTTCATTTGGAAACAATAATAAAAGGAGGAAAAGCAAACAGGCGGAGCAGCTTTTAATTGTTTATTCCCCTCTCTGTCAGGTTTCCAGAGCTTCACTACAACCTGGATTCCTGTCATTCTGCAGCCGCACAGCCAGACCCTCCATCAAGCCATGAATAGGAGAAGTCACATTTCTGATAGCGTTTAATGAAAAATCCACCCAGGCTTTGGGAGGCAGCGAGAGAAGGGGGTGGGAAGGGTGGATACAGAGAGGCATGTGTGTGCGTGTGTGGGTGGGGGTGTGTTTGTGTGTGTGTTGAGAGAGGAGTGTTCAACAAAGAGAGCCTTTCACAGGATTGGGAAGCCCAGATTGCTCCCTTTGCTCTCCCGCCCCACGTTCTCTCATTTTGTCTTTTTTGATTCAACATCAAAAATGTGCCAAATGACTGGGCAGAAACCTCTGGGGGAGTTGGGGTTTTTTGGGGTTTTTTGTCCAGTTTCTGTGTGTGTGTGTGTGTGGGGGGGGGGGGGGGGGGGGGTATGCGTGTGTGTGTCTAAAGTGTTACACAAAGGGACAGGTGTGTTGCAGTTAAAGGGGAAGGGGGCGACAAAGGTAAGAGCAACCCATCTCAGGTTTCCTTCTACGATGCCTCCAAAGAGAAGCATTACATAATCATCAATCAAAATGACATTTTACCACCATAACAAATCAAGCTGCTGTTTTTATAAGCTTATCTGAAAAACAATATCAATTGAAACGGACAGAAATGAGTACATCTGAACCCTGGAAACATCGTTTGCTTTTATGACGTTACAAAACACACAATCTAAAAACTACCAGATATTTACATTCACCGAATAAAAAGTCACAAACACATTTGTTTTCTTACTGTCTGAAGTTAAGTTTGACCAAACGTCTCTTGTTTTAGCTTAGTTAGAATGACAGAAATTATTTCTATTTGCTAAATGCCAGTAAACATGGCGAGAACATTTTTTAGAGATTTTTTTTATTTAGTCATTTTCCTTGAATTAAAGTTTGCTTACGTTTGCTCATTATCAGAGATAACTGTCTATCCACTGTATACCATTTTACTTCAATTTCACAATTTGGTATTGGTATTAAAATCTGAATAAAATACACTAAAGCAAATGGTTATAATATGGCTAAATGCAGAAAAGTTCAAGGGGAACAAATACTTTTGAAAAGGCAGAGTGTCTTTTCAGGATCTTGCCCACTGACTTTTTTTTTTCCAAATAACTCTCTGTATTTATGTTGTTTTTTTTCATTAGCAGTAGTAATCTTCATTTTACCAGGTTAAAAATAGAAAGAAAGACAAAGAAACACTGAGGCCCATGTCTCAGGGTGAACCAGCCAAGAGGTCAACAGCACACACTTCAGAAACACAAATTATTTAAAATAAAACAATAAATTCACATGAAGCGCAATTTGTTATATTAAAAAAAAAGAGATATTTTTCTGCATAAAGTGTTTGTGTCCATGTACTCCAATTTGTTCCCAGAGTCCAAAAACACGTCTGGAAGGTTAATTTGTCTCTTTGTTGCCCGAATGTTTCCGTGTTTCAGTGTGTTCATGTTTTTTTCTTCTTTCTTTATATTTGTGACATTAAAGAACAACAGAAGTAGAATATCTGCTTCCTCCTGTAAATGCGACCCGAGAAAAGCTTTTAACCCCCATTAATCATGGGATGTCCGACCACTTCGCTCAAAATGTCACGTTTCCTCAGAGCGTCTCACTGGATTTGATTCTTCATCAACAAGCCTGGATTAAGTGTAAATGTGAAGGCGGCCAGTCAGATTTTCTGCTGCAGCCTCATAAGCACCGTGTTTACCTTCATTTAAATTTCAAACAGCCACAAACCGATTTCAGTCTGGGCTCGACAATAAAATGGTAATCAATACCCTGGGAACCCGTCGGCTGCTCTGTAGAGAAACGGTGAGCTGATCAGGAAATCCTCACAGATTTTTCTTCTGTTTTTTTTTTTTTTACGGATGGCTGACTGGGTGTTCTTTGGGGGAGAGTGCACAGTTGAGAGGGTTTAGCTGTAAAACTGAGGAAAAACACAAGCCTCTTCTAAAAACTGACAGCTCCTCCCGTGTCTAACGGGAGGAAAAAGAACATTTGGCTGCGATATGATAATGTCGTTCCTCAGTTAGAACCACAATGCAGAGGGATAAGCTGCCGTTTCACCAGTGTAACCGGGCTTCCTGTGATCAATAATTCGATTCGGTTTGGTTGATTTATGTCGAGCCGATTCACAGAGGCGTTCCGAATCTTATTCAGTTGTGTAAAATGTGCTGTTTGGTGCAGACTCAAATCAACTCAACTCATATCGCTACAATTTAATCAGAAAGTCAGATGTAGGTTTGTTACAGTGCAGTGAAATTCAGTTTATGATATGAATCCGTTTGGTCAAGGCTATGCATTAAAAGCATAACCTTTAAGCATAAGTTCAATCATCTGAGAAAACATATATTTTTATGCATTTTGTACTTTCATCCACAAAATGTTCTGTTTGATATTAAAAATTATTATTTAGAAAAAACTCCAAACGAAGTGGATATCTGAGAAAAACTTCATATTTGTGTTTGCGAGTAAACATTGGAGATTTTTGGGTCCAGCGCTTTATGGTCCACAACAAATAAGGCGTTAATATATTCACACACTTACTTCATCATGATTCCCCATCGACGTCGTCTCGTGTTTTAATAACTTCCTATTCTAATTTGCTTTTTAAACGTAGTTCAACTTACTTATCTGTCCACAGAGTTGAACCCTCCTGGTGCCACGTTTAGCAGGAAGTCATGGTCGTTTTGAAGCAATCAGATTGAGGGACAGGTTTTAGCTTTGCACTACACTGCCCCCTATGGGTTTGCCATGTTTAAAACAGCGCTCAATGTCTGTTTTGTATGGGTTCACATGGATGAAAAGTTTTCTGAAACTGATCCAGTGTGTAAAAATTTAAAATATTAATTTTTTTAAACAATATGTCGGAGACATTTATTTTTATAAAGAGCCGGCTACGTGTTATCTGGAGATTAAGGGAACAGGAAAGAGACAGGAAAAGTTCTGGTCCAGGGATAGTGTCTATAACAAAAGAAAAGCAAAGCGTACACAGAGCTAAGAGTAGCAATAGCTCCATAAAACTCTAGCTAAACGAACTCACACAGCTAAACAGTATTTTCTACAAGGAAAACAATTAATTTCAAAAATAATTCCTCAAAGGCTCCATTTGGGAAAGTGACACAACTAAACACAGAGCACTGGGTCACAAGTGATTCCTGTGGGTTAAAAAAAAAATCAAGCTAATGACACCAAAAGCTTCAGTAGTGGCTCCAAATAAGAAAGATACACTGAATCAGCAGTTCTGGAGTGCTTCCTACAGTATCTTAGAGAGTATTACTCGCAGACATGATGCCGAAAGTGCAGGACAACAAGAGGTTTGGCGTCAATACCATGAAAAAAACTAGCTCGGTAAAATACAGGCTAATAAAAGCTAGTAAAACCTGGTCAGAACCAGGTCAGTAAAAACTAGCTAGGTAAAAACTAATTAACCAAGTTTGCCAACTTGGCTATCGAGAAGCGATAGTTTCTTGGAGGCGTAGACTCTGTTGAAGTTTTAAATTTTACCCAATCGCTAACATGTGACGTATGTAATGCGCTAGTTCTATGCTACGAAGCTCGCCTGCAGTGTAAACAGTGAGAAGTGCCGAGCCAAACGAGGGGGATGTTAATGTTAGTTCAATTTGTGGAAGCGTGGGCAACACAGACTGAACGGCTTTGTTCATCGCCTCCACTGCCGGAGCTAAAACTACAGGCAGACTACAATTCTCTAAAACACCCAGAAAATCAACATCATCGCTCACAACTTCTCCTTCTGTTTGCTGATTGGCCCGGTTGAAATTCTACCGGAGAAAATCCAAGTAAACGGGAGAAAGCCCCGACTGTCTTTTAAGCGAGTTTTGAATCGAGCGGAATAGCACAGGAACTCAACGGCTAGGCTAGCAGAAAACCTTGGAAGTCTCTTCATACCATTGTCTTCAAATCACTAATGAGAGATTAGCTCAGTATAGCAACTCTATTGTTGGTTAACTAAAAGGGTTACATATATAACACCTTCTCATTCTTCTCATCAGAAATAAGTCGTTTACATGTTGACCCATTTTCCCCCAACCTGCAAAGCTAACTTGTCCTTACCTTATGCAATTCAGCTGTTGCTGCATTCAGACTTTACGTCGACCTTCTTCAACGCATCAATTGGCGAGACGGTCCATTAATCCCACCTTGAAGTATTTTGTGAAAGCGGCTACAGAAAGCTGTAGACCGGGAGTATTTTCTGTAGGGAATAAAAATAAAGAGAACATATCTCAACAAACAGAAAAGCAGACGACACGTTGTTACTGGTAGCAACTTTAAGGCTTCTTTGAGAAACAGAGATGCAACTTTAAAAATAGTGGAAAGAAAATAACCGGTCAACAGTGCCTGAGCGCAAATAATTGACTTTCTCTGCTGTCAAGCTTGCCATCAAATAATGAGTGAATTACAAACAGAAGAGGAGATTTACTGTTTCAATACTGAACAGGGCTCAAAATAGAGGCGATTCCAGAGGATTAGCTGTGGCCTATCAGATATTATTCTGTGTCAAACAAACCGATGCTGTGATTTGTACACATCACACCAGGACAGAGAGAGAGAGAGAAAACCCAAAGAGAGAACTCAAAGACAAACATTTAATTTAGAAACACAGTTTTATGTTTTTGTCAGGCTGTTTCTAACAAATCCTTCGCTACAACTCCACCGCGTTTGTACAATGTTGTCCTTTCAGTCTGGAGCTGATGATTGAGCTAATGTAGCTGAACAAATTCAGCCTCTATAGACTCTTTTCTTTTTAGGGGGACAAAGTAGAACCGGAGCTTTTCAGTAGTCGTCTAAAAAAAATTAATTTTTAGCATGAATCTAGATCAGTCAATTTGGAGGCTGAAGCTAACGGCTAGCCTGAGAGAAGCCAAGACCAAAGCTAACCTCAGCTTTTTAAAAATAGCTCACACTTATAAGAACGTCACAGTAGTTTAGGTGAATATTTTATAGTATTTTATTAAATTGTAACGGTCATGTTTTCATTTTACTGTTTTATATAGTGAGGCTGACTATTAGAAAATAGCAGTAGGGGTTTGTGCGTAAAGGTTTTTTCAGTGTTTCAAACAGGAAGATTATTGTTGGCGCACGGTCTCTTGTAAAAAATAAAAAATAAACGCTTCTCTCTGACTAATCCACTTTAAAGGGTCATAAAATAATGTTCGTACATGACAATTTTGAGACTCAACTTGTGGTAACATTGACAACTTTGTTCTTTGCTTGGCTAGTTCTCCCAGTGTAGCCGTTAGCTTCTGACTGCTAATCTGGATCTCAGCGAGGTGAATCTAGTTTAGGTAACATATTAATTGATTCTATCACTTGTCTTCCTATGCAATTCTGCTTGACTGACGTCTTTGGTATCTGCAAGAAAATGTTGAAAACTGGCCATTTTTATTTTGTTCAGAATTATAGGACAGTTTGTATTGATCTCTTCCGTAAAACTGTATGACAACATGATATAATCGATCAGAGCAGATCATTTATTTGCAGTTTTTGTGGGTTTGATGAAGACAATGTCATCGGTACCTGCTTGTCTCCGAGTGTAGAAACAGATGGCTTGTTGCTGCTAAAAAAAACAACACCTTTTCTATAATCTCTCCATTAATCACAATCATAAATGGCAGTTGAACGGCCGCTCCAGGAACCAGGCAGCAGTGACAGCTGGATCGGCTAAATGTGTGGAAGGAGTTGGTAAGAAGCAGCTGGGCTGTTTATTAGTTTGCTGAAGAGAAGCGGCTGGACAACTGGAGCCCGTAGTTTTGGTGGACGCACCTGCCAGAACTCTTGCGATTTGGTTATTGAAATAAAGCTTCTTCATTACGCAACTTGGAGGTGGATTTTCATAATAATAATTTTTAAAAGTTTTTAAAAAGGTGGGAAAACAGCATAAAGTGGGTCGAGTTGTCCCTGCGTGGAAGCCACCGAGGAGCCGGCGGTCCGTGTGCACGTCTGAATGATGATTAACTGTAATTACCTTAGCACTACCTGGTCTGCATGCCAGGAGGCAGCTCAAGATTAATGGGGCTCTGCTGAAAACGGAACAAAAGCTCACATTTCCGAGGTAATGAATCGCTCTGGTACTAAGGCGTCTTCACCGTGGAGCGCACCCAACCCCCCTGACCCCTGAGGGAGGTTCATTACAACGGGAGGAGTGGATGGATTCACTGCAGCACTCCTGAACAGGCAGAACAAGCAGGCAAGGCATGAGGAAGTCTTAAATCGTCCCAGACATCCTGGTTACCTCGCAGACCTCATAACCAGGAGGGAGATAAACAGGCTCCTCAGTGCTTTTTAAATAGGCTGTAAATACCGCACATCAAACCACCTTGTTTGTCTTGTCTTGTTCATTCAAGGGAAAAACTTGCTCAGTTCAAATCGTCTGAGCAATAAACATTGATTTGATTAGATTAAAATGTCGGACCTACAAATGTAATGATTTTTTTTTCCTTCCAGATTTTCTGCTTTACCTCATCTTTTCGGTATTGCGGTATCTTCTCCATCTTTAAATAGTGAATCAGCTGTGACAAAACTTTTTTTTTTTTTTTTTTTAAAGCCGAGTCCAATTTTGCTGGTCACAGTAAAGCTTGATTACAAGCAGATGTATTGAATCAGGAAGTCAATTAAAAAGAACCCGTTTGACAACATGAAGTAGGACCTTAAAAGGCCACACACTGTGTTCTAAAATTATAAGTGATTTACATTTATCAGTCTGGAAACGGTTACAGTTCCATTTCTAAGTCATTGACTAAAAATGGAGAAAACATTTAAGTATAATGAACTTTCCCATGAGAGACCAGCTTACCAGAACTACTTGGAGAACGTATCCGAATCCGACCATCAGTTTGTGGCCTTAACCTGATGTTTATTTGGGTTTTGCTTCAGGACAACGAACCAAAGCACACCATGACGTTCCTCTCTGAATGGCAAAAAAATTAGGGTTTTGGAGTGATCTAGTCAAAGCTTGGACTTAAATACAATTGAGATGTTAGCACATGCAGGTGATTCATGCTCAAACACCGAATTAAACTGAATATTTTAGCAAAGAAGAGATGCAAAAGAGTAGTAAATGAGTAATTGGTTTATTTGACACAAAGCAGTGTGAAAGTGAAGCTGAAAATGTAACAAATTTGGTGATTTTGGTCCCCAAACGAACTGAGACGTTTGAACTACGAGGTGTGAAAACATCCTTAAAGATCGGTGATTGGCCAGAAAACTGCAATCGGTGCACTCCTGAAAAAGTCGCTAGCAGACTTCTGTATGGAACAGCCAGTTATAAGGTTTACAGGCAATTGTTTTCACACAGCACCATATTGACTCAGCTTTATTTCACTTGATAAATGTAATATTTTGAAAATTATTCTTTTGTATTTCCTCTACTAACAGAAAAGAAAACTGCGAGGAGGCACATACTTTTTGTCTGCTCTGTGCAAGTAGCAACAATTATACTAAAAATGAAAAATAAAAAATGTTAAATTAAGCAGCAATTTAAAATTTGAATTGCTGCTTATCTCCATTAAAGGAAGCAGGCTTTCTATTACGCAGGATGTGAGCCGTTTGGTGAAGCCTGGAAGCTAAAGTTTTATTTCAAGTGTCTCCTGTTGTAAATCACCATTTTTGCTCGGCGTTGCGCGGGTTAAACCGAGGCTTTTCTGAGAAATGATGAACGACACAAAACGACAAAACAGGCTCTGGCCGCCGTGTGAAGGAGGTCAGTGTGGGAAGTGGCGCTAGCGCAGAATGAGAGCAGGTGATGAATGGAAGTGGGCATCAATTATTGGAAGTCAGGCCCCTTGAGGCAACAATGAGAGGATTTACAGGCTGTGACATTTTTCATGCCCTCCAGCATGCTACCTTCACGCACCGGGGTCGATAGCTGGGTGAAATACTGCCTTAAATGATTACACACAAGCTACACGTTTTCCCGCCGCGCTAAGATGTGTAAATACTTGGAGGAAACGCACGTCAAGGCATGCCCAGGTTCCCAACACAGAGCAGCGGCTATCTGTAAAAACACGACGACCTGCTTCGTTTACGAGCCGATATTTATGCTAGATAGCTTTTCCCCACATACAGGACATTTCTCAGTCGCTGACCAAGACCGAATATAAAGTGACACCAGTCAGGATTTGTCCCGATTTGTCTTTATGCCACATAGCAACAACCGAAGACTTTAAGCATAAACAGTTGAATAATTTATTCAGAGGAATAAAGAACGAAAGGGCATTATGGATGCTGTGCAATAAGTAGTGAGTGTATAAAATAAGGGCCGGAAGTAATGCAGCCCTTTTATTTCTGTTGATCCAGCATCAAAATGCCTAAAGTCTGTGTCCTGTACGGTTGGTCCAACCGTTCTAACAGAGAGGAAGATAAACGTTATTTTCGTGTTTCGAAGGTAGTTGGTCACAACAAGGGAGTTAATTTTAAAATACGTACCGAAAAAAAGAGGAGAAAAGTGGATCAACAATCTACAGCTTAAAACAGGCGGTGCGGAAACTAACAATGCCAGAGTTTGCAGCGCCCACAGGCAACGATCACATCGTTTAAATTGTTCTTTCAGATGTTGTATTGGACAGTTACTTAGAAAGACAAGCATTCAAATGTGAGGTAAGATATATATTTATGCCCTAGCTTGGTTGTCCTCAGAATGCTAACGTTGTTAGCAGCTAGCTCAGTGCCGAGTCCCAGACAAGAAAATATTATATTTTTTCAGTGGAATTTTCAGTTAAAAAAAAAAAAGCTCAATGAATTAAATGTAACCATACAGTCACAGTGCGTTGTGATAATTTCAATCAGTTTTTTTTACACCAAAGACTCAATAATAATAAACACGTTTTATTATTATAAACACAGCAAACTAATGATGGTAAAGGGCCGCACTGGGTTAACTCGGGGAATCTCATCTGTCTGTGTATCAATCAACTCCAAACCTCTTCTTTGTTCTGTCACAATTATCGATTTATTCCATTTTGATCATCATGCTCCAAACTTTGCAAGGACTGACCGCCCGGCTCACCGCTTCCTAATACACACAAAGCCAGCAGGCCAGTAACCTTCCCATTCATACTTGATGACAGCCACGCCCACATCGACACGCCCACCACCCAGGTGTCAAAGCCTCCTGCTCCTGTCATATCAATAATTACTTATTTCATTCACATGGCTCTTACAGAGCCTCAGTGAAAACTTGTTTATTATTATTAACTGTTTGGTGCAAAAAAACTGATTGAAAATCGATTTATTCACTGCATGTTTATGTCTGTTGAGGTTGAGATGGAACTGAACATGAAAACGGCTCTTTAAACCATTCAGACAACCAGCACAACAGAGACACAATCAAAACTGTCAGATGATTTATTAACCGCGATAATAACTCAGAAAAAGTCCAAATTAGGATGTATTTTAATTTCTTTCCTACTTACAGAAAGTTTCTGTTTATATCGTAGGTTTGTGGTGCCTTTCTATCCTAAAGAAGAAGATATAAAACTTCAGATATTTCACAAAGAGATACTAACATTCATGGAAAAACCTTACATAACCTTATATTAAAGCAGAAAGTATGGCGCCCACCGTAATAAAGGCTTACAGTATCCAATTATGCCGCATGAACTGATCAGTACAGTATTGCGAGGGAACGCAAAAGAAAAAAATTTTCCCATGTCCCCTGGAGGGCTCCGTAATTTGCTACTTTGTGCTGGACTGTCAGAGAAAATCCTGGTAAAACACCTGGAAGTTCTGCTTGTAACCAAACAAAAAAACCAGGAGGCGTGAGCTGTTCAGACATCACTCCGACTAAATTAGACTCACAATGAACAGATGAAAATACTCCACGAGCTGGAAGTTTCAATTCACCAGACTCTCCATTAGCTAACATTAGCACAGCAGAGACAAAAGACACCCAAACTCTCTCAAGTAGTGGCTGCTGCTTGAGTGAGAGAGTGAGGTAGAGGGCGGGGCGGGGGGGGGGGGTTGCAGCATTGTTGGTTTTGGATTCATAAATCATCATTAGTTGAGTTTTTCAATGTGATGCAAAGAAAGGAAACCAAACATGATGTTTAAACATTCAGATACAGTTTTGTTTTTTCTTTTTTGCCATGGCTGTTAAGTATGGAGGAGCTTAGAAACCAGGCTTCAATACTCACATTGTCTTATAAATGATTCATCAAGTGACCACAGCAGAGTGAGGGCTTTTCTTTGTGTGGCTGTTTAACATCACATTATCAGCAAAGGTTTTGTCATGGAGGGACAAAGACTTTTTTTTTTCACCCCTTCCTCCCCCCTTGCCTATTTCATAGTAATAAACACTCCACAAGCTTAAATGGCAGCATGGACAAAAGGCTAAGATGCTAATTTATCTTCTCCATATGACCCTGATGCAAATGAGGGAAATGAAAGCAAGCAATCAATTCCCTAATTGGGTTCGGGGCTATTGCAACTTGTTAAGGGCTCCAGATTAAACGGCAGGTCAATTTCTCATTGTGACAGATACTGTATTCATTTCACAGTGCAACAAAAGGCATCAGACAAGAGATGCAAGTAATCAAGCTGATGAGAGCGACGAAAATAGACCACGAAAAAAAACCAAAAAACACCATGTCTTATTTTGTGGTATTCAATACAGAAATCAAAAAAACATCCCATGGTCGGCTCCAAATTTACATCCACGTTCACATTTAGATCCTTCAAATAAAAGTTAAGACATTTTCATCCAGCTGGTGCCAATCGCTGCTGCGCTCTGATCTCCTCCTCATAAATTGGTGCGACTCTTCGAGAAAAGAATGCGCTTTTGTGTTAATCACCGGGGGGAATTGGAGGAGTGGAGCTTTAAATTGTGCTCCGGGGATGTGTGTTTCATTTAAATGTGGATAGTAGTGATATGAATTTCCTTTACAAAAAAATAAAAGACATTTTCAGCAGGAATAAGCAGAAAAACGTGCGTGTCGGCAGTGAAATGGAGCAAACTTTTTGTTGTTGTTGCTGCTGTAATTATTGTCCAAGCACAAATGCAATTTTTCCAATGACAAAAATTTGCCCAGGAACATGATGAAATTATGGATTAAGAAAAGAACAAACTGGAAAAAAAGGGGATTCAAACAGTTCTTATCCAGTAGTACAGCGAACTCTTGTCCGCCTACAAACCTAGAACTTTGGTTGAAGTGAACGCCAAGCGGACCCAAGTGCACCTCGCTCCAAAAGCAGGAAGCAGACTATAACGCAGGGCATTCTGGGTAGATACAACCAAAACAAACTCCCAAGTGTCTGGCACTTAGACGGGAGAAATGGCTCATTGCCTTTTGACAGAGAAATCCTACAACTGCTAAAATCTGACGCTACTCCACTTTTGTTTACATTTTGTTAAGAAGGAAGTTGCGCTCAGTGTTTCCTTCAGTAGTTCTTGCTGCAGCGCCGCCACAGGCGAGGAGGTAAACAGGTTTTTCAAAAACGTTTAAAGCGAACGAACCAACTGAAAATATAACCAACGTTGCAATCTGCCAGATTGTCAGGTGTGAAAACACCCTTGATGTGTTTAAATGGCATGGTTGTTGCGAGGAACGTATTAGCTGCCGGTACACAAGAAGAAATGAAATCAGGATGCAGCCAAACATTTACAGCTTTGAGAAAGCTTTAGTCGCAGGAGGTGAATTAAAGGCAGACTGGAGTTGTGACAAAGCACTTCTAAATCCCTGTCATGGATGCTGGTTTATTAAAAGCTACTGCTCACAATGTTTCTTCTGACTTAATCTTTACTGGACAAATCATTTTACGAATTCAAATTCCAGCAATAGACTGGACTAGCAATATTCTTGGACATTGCTTTAGGGATTAATACCACAGCTGGGCGTTTTAAACATAACTTAGTCCATATCATCAGATTTTAATTACAACGTTCCCTCCTTCTTGCAATATTAAACAGTTGAAGTTGTTGACACATAAGAGAATCAACAACGTTGAAATATCCTTGGCTTTATATGGGACCGTGTCACTTGTAAAAACCAGACTTTTTGCAAGAGCTTATTGAAAAATACATGGAGAATAATTTTTCAGGCCTCGGTGCGTTTCTCCAAAATCCACAGACTGGTGTTTGTATTATCATTCCTTCAAAGAGGACAAGCAAACAGCAGCAGGCCTGTTGGGAAGGTCATGAGGTTTGAGAGGCCTGCGGGAGCAGAACGTTTATTCTACACCTTCCCTAAGAAACACAGCGACTTTATTTTCTAGCAGAAGAGAGTAGAAAATTACAATAATAATCAGATCAGCTATCCCTGAACTAAAAGCTGCGCATTGAATTACTGCATCTGAAACATCCTCCTGAGGGGGAGTGTGGAGGATTTAGCTGCAAAGCCATATATCACAAAGAGTGGGAGAGGAGGCTGTGGTGTGTGCTGGTTCAGCTCCGTTACGACGTTCCCCTTTGCTCTCGTCGGGAGGGGAAAACCAGTTAAAAGCCCTCCAAACCAAACAGTCTTTTAACAAGATGCACTTCGTTTTCTCTGTTTGCTTTAGTTGAGAGGGTCGGGCTTCGTCCAGGGAGCTGGCATGTTGATTCCAGCCGCTTCGTGAACCCTGACCTCTCGCTCGCATTCAATCGGCTCGCTCGCGGGGGGGGGGCAAAGCAGCGAGCGCAGACGGGAGCAAACAGGGACACATTTTGAAACATTTTGACCGCATCAATCCAACGTGAAGGTGATGCCTACGGGTTCAACGGGAGTTCAAGGTATTAGTATCGCGGGCCTTTCATGGGCTCAGATCAAAAGGGCTTTGTAAGGTATGCCAATTAATGCGCATGAAAACAGCTGGTCTGCATGAAAGGTCAAGGAGAAACATTTTTCACAGCTAAGCAACTCAAACCCTGTTTTTTAAACCCAGCCAGCCCAAGTTGGAGCAATAGATAGATCTTTCTGGGACAGTTTTGGGTCCCAAAAAGACGCCCACAAAAAACATTGTGAAAGTGTGGGCGCGCCAATAAATCGGCCCAGACTTTGGGAGACAGGCCGATGCTTATATGTGAAGTCGATCTTCCCCATTGATCTCATTTAACTTTCACAAAGGTCTGAAAATAAGCAATTTTTACAGACAAAAAAAAAAAAAAAGGTATCTGGCAAAATCTGAATTAGTGATCGGCCAAAAACTGCAATTGGTTCACCGCTATGTGACACTGGTCCCAACTGACACAAGTTGTCACTTTTTGCCAAAAGTGATTCTGGCACTAAAAAAAAAAAAAAAAAATCATTTTCCAAAAATTGTTTTTAGACAAAAAAAAAAGAAAAATCTTAGGCCATTATTTTAGAAAGGTGACATTAAAATCAGAAAGAAATATGAAAAAAGCTTGTTCGATGTTGCAAAAGACATGAGGTTCACCTTCTAAGACAACCATGGAGCATGCGCTACAGAGGAACGTTTTAAATAATAGCATTTTCACCTGTTAGCATGGCCCAGTCAAAGTTCAGAGCTAAACAAATTGATAAACATTTAAAAACATGATTTTGATTGAAAGTCTGGAGCTGTAGTTAGAGCTTAAGGTGTTTCCACAAAGTATCAATTTATGTCAATTAAGGAGGGCTGAATTTAAATGCAAGCCACACTTTTCAGATTTTCTTTCAGGTTTTAAGCCGTCATCTCTTCTTTTTTGCAATACTGATCTAACAAAGAATTCAAACATTTATAGTTAGGGGGCATGAATACTTTTTGCAAGACTTTGTGCCCCGCCTTGTATTTAATCATAAACCGGCCTCGTTTATTTGTTCCCACATTAAAAAACATTTGTTTTTATCCAGTGGCCCCAAAGACAACTTTAACCTGTGTGAGTCAAACGATGAACAAATGGGGCTTCTGCAGGGAGTAGTCTTCTAAAATATTACCCCAAATCAACAAATGTGACACACAGACACAGGGACTGGAATGTAAGAAAGGTTAGAATCAAGAGCTGAACACGTTCTCTGTGACACAAAATAATTCAAAAATGAAATAAACCTTCCATTTTCCTGTTTGGCATCAATACTCTGAGCCTAACACAGACCAAGAATCAGCTGCAGCCATTTTTTTAAATCAAAACAGACGCTCCAAAACTCTGGGAACAGGAAAATTTTAATGGTCATAAACCAAACCATTGATGGTCTGTGCACACACACACACACGCCCACACACACACATAGCACAGACCCAAAACCCCAGAAACATAAATTAAGAAAAACAACAGGCATAACATGAAACGGCTATTCAGAAAAACGTCCAAGAATCCCTGCCTTTAAAATTAAAGCAAATCGGTCCAAACCCCCAACAAGGGTTAAAATATAACACTGCCACCTAGTGGTGGCTTAGAACTCAACCAGAGAAATCTCTTCAAGAGCATTTTTAAAACGACAAAGCTTACAGTCTTCCACAGATTTTCCGACCGTCAGGTAAGCATCTGAGCTAGAGGCACGTTTTAAGTACAGTTATAAAAAGGCACATTCATTTGACAATACAATAAATGTTACACAGTTATATACGTGTTTGCACGCATGCAAAGGTCACAAACGCTTTTCTTAGTTTCTTAAGCTCTTTTTAGTGTGTTTTTATCCACTTGAATCAAAGACCCTGTGTGAAAGCTCTGCATGTTGCTTTCTTCTGATTTTTAATTCCCTGCATGTGATGCGAGACCCAGTCTGCTGGTGAACTTGTCTCGGTCAATGTTCTTGTGCTCTGGGATGTGTCTGAAGGTGCAGTCATCCCTCATGCAGCCCGTCGTCCGCCAGAAAAAGCACTCCTTCTTGTACGTACTGTTTAAAAAAAGAGAAAAATTATCTCTCAACTTCAATCTGTACATTAATAAAGATAGAGCTTTTACTGCTGCTTGAAGAAAGAGTGCAGTGTTCTTACCTAAGACGTTGGTAGGCCTCTGTCTCTCCAGTGTGGCCCTTAAAGGGATATCGAACAGTCAACGGCGCGCCTTCCACTACCATTCCCTGAAAAGGAAACAAAAACGAATCTCATCTCGAAGGTCATCTGTATCATGGGGTGAGTTTTCACCCACATTTAAGGGCGCTTCAACACCTGATAGTCCGGTAAACTGTCAGCTTTCACAGCTCTAACGTATCAAACCCTTTGACAAACCCGTTCCCCTCCTCAAGAACCAGGGAAGGAAACGACGCGCAAACCTCGAAAGTGAAGTGCCATCAAGTTTTAGCGGTTGTAGGATTTCACTTTTGTCTTTGATAAAAGACTTCTGCAAGTGCCAGACACGGGTATTTGTTTTGGCTGCATTACCCAGAATGCCCTGCGCTACAGTCCGCTGTCTTCTTTTGGAGCTGTCTCCAGTCCACCATCCATATACCATCCATATGTGGACCATCCATATATATGGATGGTCCACATATATATATATATATATATATATATATATATACTGCTCAAAAAAATAAAGGGAACACTTTAAGTGTTAAACACCTGTTTAAGTGTTCCCTTTATTTTTTTGAGCAGTATATATATATATATATATATATATATATATATATATATATATATATATATATATATATAAATATAGATATAGATATATATACAGTACAGACCAAAAGTTTGGACACAACTGTGTGTCCAAACTTTTAGTCTGTACTGTATATATATATATATATATACGGATTTGAACCGCGGCAGAATTCACTTCAACTGAACTGAGGTTTATAGGCAGACCAGAGTTCGTATCAGAATTTGCATTCACACGTCTTCAAACAAACTGGACCTTCTAGACAAACAAACTTCAGTTGGATTAAAGTTGGACTAAAGCAGGGCTGGTGTGGTGCATCCTAAAATGTCCTTCTAAATAAATATGGTCAGAGACTGCAGTGTACATAACGTACTGATTTACAGTAAGTTGCATTAAAGAATGAGGTTTTAACATGACCAAATGTTCAGAAGATTGATGCTAACACACCTAATATCCTAAGTGTTCTGCACACTTTTTTATTATTATCATCTGTCAGGCTAGAAAACTGCAAATTTTAGGTCACATGTCACCTCGAGGTTTTAAGGCCTGGAGGTGACAAGTTGTAAAAACTGACTTTTGCTATTCTCAAAAGAACCAAACACAAACTTGTCACTTAAACGTTTTTCTTAGTGAAGAAAAGATCACAAATTCAAACACACCCGAAAGAGATGGGGAGTCATTTTATAAGAATTATAAAATATGTTGTGTTTTGGGACGTTTGCTTCCTGGCTGAACCCAGCAGACAAGATATGGGAATCTTATGACTTGTGGTAAATCACTGACTTTTCTGACACATTTTTTTTTTTAAAACACCTTCAGAATCAAAGGCCGTTCTTCCCACAGGAGCAGAAACAAACAGAAACCGCCTCAACTAACAAAAACAAATGTAATCAGTGCCTCTGTGTGTTATCTCAGCTGCAGGGTGAAGGAACCGGCTCTACAGAAAGAGAACAAAAAGCAATAAGAATAATCCATAAGGTGGGATATTCAGAAAATAAAATGAAAACACTATTTGAAATAGTTTTTATACAAATTAATTGAAGTAGTGAACCTACAGGCAGCTCCAATCCTTTAAAAAGCAAAAATAAGTTAGCAGAAAACATTCAAAAAAAATTTTAACATCAATGAGAAAAATGCGTAAGTTAAGGGGGAAACCATTTTCTTTCTTATTCAGAACTAAGACAAACTTTTACTATTATTCCACAGTTTCTATGTGGAATAATAACAATAATAAATAGTTAAAGTTCAATTTGACCATTGAACTTTAATTATTACATAAAACTGTTCAAATGATCATAAATATAATGACTACTGCTGGATATAATATATATTAGTCAATTATTGATGGTGTTTTGGTTATTGATGTTTGTTCTGTATTTCGGTGAAATAATGATTGTTCATCCACTGTCATTAAAATTAAACAGATAATGTACTGATGGCAAAACTATTAAATATGGGTTTAGTTGTTATATGTATGGATTATACATATAATAAATGGAAGATTATGGAAAAAAGAAAACATTTTGAGATTATGCTTCATTTTTTTATGTATTCAGACAAAAATGGTCATGAAAGCCTAAAAATCAGCTAAAATATCCTCTTGTTGCCGAGAGGCTTCAAGTTTTGAAACGTCAGCTCCCCATTTCACCATGACGACCTGGAGTAAACAAATACGTACGTCGATACACTGGATGGCTCTCTCGCAGTCTTCCTTTCGGGTGTAGTTCACAAACGCACACTGCAGCTCCAGCAGCATCTTGATGCTGTACACCGTCCCCACTCTGAGAGAGGCAAACACCGACGACGCGTTAACAACATGCAAGTTTAAATTGGTACAAATCATTTTTCTACGACAAGGAAAAAAAGAGAAGATATATTTTAACCTCCATTTTGGTTTATTTTGAAAAGAAGATTTCAGGTTTTTACATTTAAAGTTTGGTTTAAGTAAACTCGGGATTTCATGCAGAGGGGTCAGTGTTGTTTTACAGAAGTTTATTCTGCATCAACAGAGTAAACAGTCGGGGACTCGGAGTGATGAGTGAGTCACTAGGGTATGTCACAATAAGCAATAAATCAATCAACGAGCTCAGTAATTTTTATTTGCATGATTTATCAGTTGGTATTTTCTCCAAAACTACCAATTTTATAATTTTATATTTTCTACTGAAAACTGGACGACAAAAGCTTTGGTCTCAACTTCAGAGATTTCATAATTCATTTTATGTGATTTTTCTGTTTTTTTTTATTTTAGGTATTTAAAATATCTTCCAGTTCCACTGTTAAATCCTCATTAGAATTTAAAGTTTATTGATCTTTCAGAATGTGTTCTTGCATTATTATATCGTTACCGTTATATTATTGGAAAACTGTCTCCAAACAACAGCATTGCCGTTATTACAATAACTTCTGGGACAAGCAACATGTTATGGTCACAGGAAAATAAGTCAGAACTCACCTGCTGAAAAGCTCATGGAGTTTTGGATAAGTCATGGCAGGACCCAGAGTTCCCACCCAAACCGAAAACAGCTCTCTTAGAGAGAAACACACGCTTACTCATCTTAACTCAAAAGCACAGATCGCTGCTCATTTCTGAAACACAGAACTGAAAACAAACAAAAACAGGACAAAGAGAAACCAACGTCTCAAACGTGATCGACCGCTTACGGTTTGGCTGAACTCCTGGAGCGAGGAGTCGGCGATTGGGATTTGGATCTGATTTGGCCCAGACAGTCGATATCTTTGACTTGCTGCATTCGTGGACGGGCCGTTTGCAGGACGGTCCACTCTCCGTCATCGTCCTCCTCCTCCTCTTTGTCTTCATTGTTGTCGTCCTGATGCGACGGCTGGTTGAATTTGTCCCAGACGGCTCGAGCCCCTGAAAGAGGAGGAGAGCGGACAGTGTGGAGCAGCTGTAACATTCGGAGAGACCTGCTCGGTGTCTTTGATTTTATTTTTTTTGGAAACGTTACCTCCAGGGTCTTTGCTTCTGTTCCTGGCGAACAGAGCCTCCACGGCTTCCTCGAGGGTCGGGTGAGCTTTGAGGGCCTCGGTGCTTTGCGCCCAGGAGAAACCCATTTCCTGCGGTGACAGAAGTACACACAGCTTCCTAAATGTGATTCGCTGTGGACACACTAGCTGTGTTTCCACTGGCCACATAACAGCACAACTTAACGTCTTGAAAATAAATTTTGAAAAGGTTTCAGTGCTAGAATGAGGTGGGTTTTTTCATCCGTATTAAAATGTTGATATTTCACAAATCTGCGATGGAAACACTTTTTCACTTCACTCTAGTTACATGATCAACAGTCGGACGTGTTCACTGGCGCAAAAAAAGGCGGCAACAGGAAGTAGTTGGAGTGTCATGTTTCCTTAAATGACTTCTTTTGTGAATAAAATTAACGTGTGACTTTAATTTCGTTTCTCATTAAATAGTAAACACAAATGCAAAATGTAGCTTTTTTTCAACATAAGCTGAATATTAAAGTGTTGCGCACATTTGTAATGGAAAGGCAGCTATGCAGAACTTTTATATCTATTAAACTTATTGAACACTTTGTAAAAGCGCCTTCTGCTGCGCCGACAGCAGTAAATCATTGAAAGTAGAACTCTTTGCACCTCCAGAGATGGACGTTTTGGGCGATTCTTCAGCAAAATATCTCAAACTCCAGAAATTAAGTTTTGCCTCAGATTCAGGTGGATTTAGGTCTGAGGGTTCCTGCACATTTTCCACACTCTTCTAGATTTTTGCCCAATAGGGGCTAACATTACCTTCTGATTCTTTTTTACCTGTGATACATAGTCATTTCTTTATTATTCTCAGACTTGTAAAAAAAAAAAAAAAAAATTAAAAAAAGCTTAACTGGTTTGAATACAGATATTAGCACCCACCATAAGGTGCAACGTTTGTGCTCGTTTCAGCTCCTGCGCAGCTTCAACACTCGAGCTTTCCAGCGTCAACACATCCTTGTAGATCAGGGAGGCCTCATAGTACCTCTGAAGGAGTCACAGCAAAAATAAAGCATTGACTGACTGACTGTTCTAGTAACTGATTATTCGAACAAATTTTCTGATGATTAATTGAAGATAAACAAAACTGGCACGTTCCACAGATTATTCATATAAAATATATTAAAAGATGCAAATAAACAAAAAGAATTACATTCCAGGACAGCATTCCTTTAGTGAATTTGAACCGGAAGGAGCTAAAACTACAACTTGAGGAATTTTAGGTAAACATATTTACAAAGATGTTTTTCCTCTGAAATGCAAAATGTATAAATATATTTTGTACAGTTTAGAGAATATTGTTTTTTTAGCAAATCGGCCATTTTTTCTGAATCTGTATACTCTAATTAACGATGAATCAGTTGGTTAAATTAGATGATGATTACTTCAACTAATCGATTGATCACAATCGTTTCAATCAACGCAAACAAGAAATGGGAATTAATGTCAAGTAACTTGACTTACAAGAAATGTACTGTATATTGTAATGGAATGAAACAAGAGATGAGACCAAATATGCTAGCAGATACGCTTCGTTTTACCTTGAGGCCGCAGAGAGCTTTCCCTTTCCGGAACAAACCCTTTATCCATTTGGGCTCCATGGAGAGCGCCAGGTCGGCGTCCCTCAGGGCGTTCTCATACTGTTCAAGCCTTTCATAACACAGAGAGCGATTTCCAAACAACCTGAAACACACAGAGGGTAGTTTAAAGCTCATTTTACGTCCGGTGATCCTGTGCTTCTCTTAAAAAAAAAATTCAAATTCAAATTCAAGTTCATGTTCCTACTTGAATTCCTTTGGGTTGTATTTAATGGCGTCCGTAAAACACGACACTGCCATGTCGTACTGTCCGGACGCGGCCAAGCGGTTCCCCATACCTGCAGCGAAGCAGAGAGGTCAGGCCGGGAGTTCCATTGTTTTTTTTTTTTACTTCGCGGGAAAATTTGAATGAAGAGATTTAAAACGAGGAAAATTCACTTACTGGCCAGCTCTACGCTTCTTTTCGCTAGCTCCTCAGTCACGGGACCAAACGGTTTCTGTTGAAACAGGAGCATAAATGATCCACAGGCCTCATCACAATAGATCCCATCAAATAAATAGATCATTTAAAGGTGAAGTTCTGTTCAGAAAAATTAGATTTTTGTGTCTTATACCTGGTTATTGGTTTCAGGTTGGCTTTTCATCTGAACTTCAGGTTTCTCAGCAACATGGATGTTTTTATATTCCGGCTGCTGAACCTCAGCGACGTTGCTTTTTTCTTTCTTCTTCTCTTTTTTAGACTTCAGGTTACTCTTTTCCTCAGGTACCAATTTAGTAGATGCAGCGTTTAAATTATTTAAATTGAAGTCCTGCAAAGAAGAGCACAGTGCAGTCGTTTTTTACAGACTGTAAGAGAGTTTATTATCGCAAATGTTTGCCTTAAAAAAAAAAGAAGCTTTTACAAACATTTTGTTGCTTATCTTCTGTAGTCTTTATCTTCACAATATCTTTTCCAGCGAGCTCAACACATCCGTCGTCCTTGGTTATCGTTTGGGATTCATCGGACTCAGGAGGCTCGTTTTCCTCTGAATTATCATCAATTATACGAGTTTGTTCCTCATTCTCTAAAGACTCTAACTTTTCCTCGTTGTCCTCCTGAAATTAAATCGTCAATCAGCGAGCCATTTCTGGTTGGAAATGCATTTTTTCATAACATGCAGGATATAGATCAATAAATTAGACCTTCATCAAAAACTTAAGTTATTTCAGCAATTTGATTCCAAAAGAAACTCATTATACACAGAGTGACATATTTTCACTCTGTGTGCAGTTGCTTCAGTTCATTTTAATTTACCTGGTTTCCAGCTGATGAGAACCTTAAGTTCAATCACTTAGAAAATTTAAATATTAGTTAAGACTAATAAAATGGCTTAAAAAATCATAGGATAAACACCTGACTAGACAGCTATGGAGAAAACGGTCACCGGTACTCCGTAAGATGAGGATAAGCCGCCAAAGATCATTTACAAGAAACTGGGAGCTCACAGAACGATGCGTTCAAACATATTGGAAGGTTTAGTGAAAGGAAGAGATGCGATAGCAAAAAGTGCACCAATTGCAGGGATAATTGCAACCTTGAGAGGATTGTGAAAAAAGAAGCCAATTCAAGAGATTGAGGAGGCATGGAGTTGGTGCTTAACAGGGTTTCTGCAGGTTTCACAAACTCAAATTTAAGACTTTTTAAGACCACCATGATTGGAATTTAAGACATCTTTTTCCAAAGAAATGTTCAAACTTCGTCCAGCCAACTGGTGATAAATTTGCTCTCACCCATAATGGAAATAAAAAAAAAAAAAAAAAGCTAGTCTAGCAAGCGTGTGTTAGCGGTAGCTAACAAATATCTATCTATCTATGGAACATGACAGACCAGGGGTGGGCAACTCCAGGCCTCGAGGGCCGGTCTCCTGCAACTCTTAGATGCGTCTCTACTTCAACACACCTGAGTCAAATAATGAGGTCATTAGCAGAACTCTGGAAAACTTGACTGCACTTAGGAGGTGATTCAGCTGTTGGATTCAAGTGTGTTGGATCAGGGAGACATCTAAGGGTTGCAGGACACTGACCCTCGAGGCCTGGAGTTGCCCACTCCTGTGATAGACAGTCAATAGAAAACAAGCTATAGAATGGTCTTAAAGCACAAGTGTCAAACTCCAGTCCTTGAGTGCCGCTGTCCTGCAGTTTTCAGATGTGCCACAGGTACAAAACACTGGAATGAAATGGCTTAATTACCTCATCTTTGTGTAGGAGGAGGTTTTTCAGAGCCTTAATGACCTAATTATTCTAGTCAGGTGTGTAGTCAGGTGTGCCTGAAGGACATCTAAAAGTTTCAGGACACCGGCCCTTGAGGACTGGAGTTTGACACCCGTGTCTTAAAGCAACTTCATTCAGGCAAAAGGAGCAATTTTGTACTAAAAGTACTTTATTGATTTTATGCAAAGGTGGGCATTAACTAGCTATATTTACAAAGCTACATTTTGAAAAATACACACTTATGGGATTGACTTGAGCACCATTTCTGACTACTTTGGCTGCTTAGCTGCATGAAGAATAAGGATGTTTTTGTCAAAAACAAACTAGACACAATTTGTGTCAAAGTGAGACCTCTTCTTTATACACAAGCGTCATTGTTCTAATGTTATTTTCTATCTGTTGATGTCAGGTAAGCATACAGTAAACTGTAGACATTGTATTTTGAACGACTTGGACTCTTCTGACATGGACACATAACCTGCCATAAGTTATGAATCATATCAAAATGTTTCCTCTGGAGTTAGTCGGGTTGTAATGATACCATCTGTATCAGTCCTAAAATAAAAGAATTTGCACACAACTGTTTATATATATATATATATATATATATACACAGAATTTTAAATTGCTGAAATATATTAACTTTTCAATTCTACTCCAATTTAGTAAGACGAATACTATTTTTACTCACAGGTAAATTTTCCTTAAGCGCGCTCTCCTTTTCAAGTCGTTTCTTTTCTTTTTTGCGCTGGAACAAAATACAGACGTGTGCCACGAGCGGCGGTTAGATGACAATAAGACAGTATCGTCTCAGCGGTTATTACTACACAAGTTCACCTTTTTTTTACGTTTGTTCCTTTCAGTTTTCTCTTTACGCCGATCTTCCTCTTCTATCAATTCCTTACCAATTTTATCTGCTTCCTGGGGAGAACATGTAGAGCAAACGTTACAAATTCATTTCCCATAAAAACAAAACTTGACCTTTCTAAAGAAATTTATATCCAATACAGTATTAAAAATATCAAAGTTCAACTGCATAAGTCATATTTTCCATTCCATCACCAACAGAAGGGACATTATTCAGATAAGTATTGATTTCACTTCCCATTAAGTGAAACTGGGCGCGTTACCTCGTCTGTGAGCTGTTTTATCTGCGGATGTGGTTCCAAAGGTTTGCTCGCAGCATAACGTGGATGATAATCATCATCGTCATCATAATAATCATCGTCGTCTGAATATATGAGATCATCCTCTAAGACCTGAGCAAACTGTAAGGCTGCTGAAAGTTAGACAGAACAAACAGATTTAAATAAAGATCATAGATCAATCAAGTTTCCATCTGTTTCATGGAAATGTCTTAAAAGTCCATTACATCTACATTTCTTGGGGAAAAAAAAAAGATTTTTAAGATTTGAAGAATTCTGAAGTTTCTTTTCTGTTTTTTTTTTTTTTTTTTACAAAATGGGAACAATTGTCTTTCACTGCCATATAAAATGTTTTCCCAGAATGCAATTCTTTGGAGTGTCCTAGTTCAGTAGCTGCATTTACATCACATGTGAATATGTTTGTTCACGCTATAATTAAAAAACATGCCGCACCAACATCCTCCAACTACTTCCTGTCGTCTTCTTCTAGGTTTGCGCCAGTGGCAATATCCTGTTGTTGATCATGTGATTTGTGTGATGCGCAAAGTGTTCCTATTTTAGTTTTGCCAAAAAAAATATCCATCCATCCATTCATCTTCTTCCGCTTATCCGAGGTTGGGTCGCGGGGGTAGCAGCTTCAGAAGGGAGGCCAGACTTCCCTCTCCCCAGCCACTTCTTCTAGCTCTTCCGGGGGAATCCCGAGGCGTTCCCAGGCCAGCCGAGAGACATAGTCCCTCCAGCGTGTCCTGGGTCTTCCCTGGGGCCTCCTCCCGGTGGGACGTGCCCGGAACACCTCACCAGGGAGGCGTCCAGGAGGCATCCTGGCCAGATGCCCGAGCCACCTCAACTGGCTCCTCTCGATGTGAAGGAGCAGCGGCTCTACTCCGAGTCCCTCCCGGATGACTGAGCTTCTCACCCTATCTATAAGGGAGAGCCCAGCCACCCTACAGAGAAAACCCATTTCGGCCGCTTGTATCCGCGATCTCGTTCTTTCGGTCATGACCCAAAGCTCATGACCATAGATGAGGGTGGGAACGTAGATCGACCGGTAAATTGAGAGCTTCGCTTTTTGGCTCAGCTCTCTCTTCACCACGACGGACCAGTACAGCGCCCGCTTGACGGCAGACGCTGCGCCAATCCGCCTGTCGATCTCCCGCTCCCTTCTTCCCTCATTCGTGAACAAGATCCTGAGATACTTGAACTCCTCCACCTGGGGCAGGACACCCCCCTTGACCCGGAGAAGGCACTCTACCCTTTTCCGGCTCAAGACCATGGCCTCGGATTTGGAGACACTGATCCCCATCCCGGCCGCTTCACACTCGGCTGCGAACTGCTCCAGCGAGAGCTGCAGATCATGACCTGATGAGGCCAGTAGGACCACATCGTCTGCAAAAAGCAGAGACGAGATCCTAAGGCCACCAAATCGGATCCCCTCAACACCTTGGCTGCGCCTAGAAATTCTGTCCATGAAAGTAATGAACAGAATCGGTGACAAAGGGCAGCCCTGGCGGAGTCCAACTCTCACCGGAAACGAGCCCGACTTACTGCTGGCAATGCGGACTAGACTCTGACACCGGTCATACAGGGACCTGACAGCCCGTATCAAAGGGCCCGGTACCCCATACTCCCGGAGAACCCCCCACAGGGCTCCCCGAGGGACGCGGTCGAACGCCTTCTCCAAGTCCACAAAACACATGTAGACTGGTTGGGCGAACTCCCATGTACCCTCCAGGACCCTGCAGAGGGTGTAGAGCTGGTCCAGTGTTCCACGACCAGGACGAAAACCACACTGCTCTTCCTGGATCCGAGGTTCAACTATCCGACGGACCCTCCTCTCCAGGACCCCTGAATAGACCTTGCCAGGGAGGCTTAAGAGTGTGACCCCTCTATAATTGGAGCACACCCTCCGGTCCCCCTTTTTGAACAGGGGGACCACCACCCCGGTCTGCCAGTCCAGGGGAACTGCGCCCGATGTCAATGCGATATTGCAGAGTCGCGTCAGCCAACACAACCCTACAACATCCAGAGCCTTAAGGAACTCTGGGCGGATCTCATCCACTCCCGGAGCCTTGCCACCGAGGAGCTTCTCAACCACCTCGGCGACCTCGTCCCCAGAGATTGGAGAGCCCAACCCAGAGTCCCCAGGCTCAGCTTCTTCAATAGAAGGCGTGTTGGTGGGATTGAGGAGGTCTTCGAAGTACTCTGCCCACCGGCCCACAACGTCCCGAGTAGAGGTCAGCAGCACACCATCCCCACTATAAACAGTGTTGGTGCCGTACTGCTTCCCCCCCGAGATGCCGGATGGTGGACCAGAATCGCTTCGAAGCCGTACGGAAGTCTTTCTCCATGGCCTCTCCAAACTCCTCCCACGCCCGAGTTTTTGCCTCAGCAACCACCCGAGCCGCATGCCGCTTCGCCTGCCGGTACCCATCAGCTGCTTCCGGAGTCCCACAGGCCAAAAAGGCCCGGTAGGACTCTTTCTTCAGCCTGACGGCATCCCTCACCGAAGGTGTCCACCAACGGGTACGAGGGTTGCCGCCGCGACAGGCACCGACAACCTTGCGGCCACAGCTCCGACCGGCCGCCTCGACAATGGAGGCACGGAACACAGTCCACTCAGACTCCATGTCCCCCACTTCCCCCGGGACGTGTTCAAAGTTTTGCCGGAGATGGGAGTTAAAGCTCCGTCTCACAGGGGATTCCGCCACACGTTCCCAGCAGACCCTCACAACACGTTTGGGCCTGCCAGGTCTGACCGGCTTCCTCCCCCACCACCGGAGCCAACTCACCACCAGGTAGTGGTCAGTGGACAGCTCCACACCTCTCTTCACCCAAATGTCCAAGACATACGGCCGCAGATCCGATGAAACGACGACAAAGTCGATCATCGAACTGCGGCCTAAGGTGTCCTTGTGCCAAGTGCACATATGAACACCCTTATGCCTGAACATGGTGTTCGATATGGACAATCCATGACGAGCACAGAAGTCCAACAACAGAACACCATTCGAGTTCAGATCGGGGGGGCCGTTCCTCCCAACCACGCCCCTCCAGGTCTCACTGTCATTGCCCACGTGAGCGTTGAAGTCCCCCAGCAGAACAAGGGAGTCCCCAGGAGGAGCACTCTCCAGTACCCCCTCTAAGGACTCCAAAAAGGGTGGGTAATCTGAACTGTCGTTCGGCCCGTAAGCACAAACTACAGTTAGGACCCGTCCCCCCACCCGTAGGCGGAGGGAGGCTACCCTCTCGTTCACCGGAGTAAACCCCAACGTACAGGCGCCGAGATGGGGAGCAACAAGTATGCCCACTCCTGCCCGACGCCTCTCACCTTGGGCAACTCCAGAGTGGAAGTATGTCCAGCCCCTCTCAAGGAGGCTGGTTCCAGAACCAGAGCCGTGCGTCGAGGTGAGACCGACTATTTCTAGCCGGAACCTCTCGACCTCACACACTAGCTCCGGCTCCTTCCCCACCAGAGAGGTGACATTCCTCGTCCCAAGAGCCAGCTTCTGCAACCGAGGATCGGATCGCCAGGGTCCCCTCCCTCTGCCGCCACCCATCCCACAATGCACCCGACCCCTTTGGCCCCTCTCACAGGTGGTGGGCCCATGGGAGGGGGGACCCATGTTTCCTCTTCGAGCTGAGCCCGGCCGGGCTCCATGGGTTAAAGCCCGGCCACCAGACGCTCGCCATCGTGCCCCCCCTCCAGGCCTGGCTCCAGAGTGGGGCCCCCGTGACCCGCGTCCGGGCGAGGGAACGCCAAGTCCAATGTTTTTATCCGTCATTGGGGTCTTCGGGCTGCGCTTTGTCTGGTCCCTCACCTAGGACCTGTCTGCCTTGGGTGACCCTACCAGGGGCATAAAGCCCCAGACAGCATAGCTCCTAGGATCATTAGAGCACTCAAACCCCTCCACCACGATAAGGTGGCAGCCCAAGGAGAAGCCAAAAAAAAAAAAAAAAAAAAAAAATACAATTATAATTTTGGCCAATTTTGATACAACCCCCCCCCCCCCCCCCCGCCAAAAAAAACAACAACAGAAAAAAACACCACCTTATCTTGGTGACAAAACTTTTTAGCAAAAGATAAAGAGTTTTTTCCCCCCCAACACAAGCACGTTTTCAGTAAGCAAATTTGTTTTCAAAATGTCAAATTCTGGAATTTTACAGTCAATGGAAATGCAGCTAATGTGAGAGTTCCCTGCATATTCTTCACTTAAAATTTTAAAACTTCCTTTGACGTCTAAGCACAAAATGATCTCCACAGTAGTCGGCTTTTAAGTATGGAACATGGAAAACCACAGGATGTCAGGAAAAGAAATTCTAAATGAATTTCCAGAAATCTTTTTTTCCCCTTCTTCCATACTTCTCCACAGTCGCAATGTACTTGTATCAAAATCCATACACTTTTTTGGGACTGTGTAAGAATCCTGTTTGACGTCACAGGACCACCACCACCAACAACAACAACAACAAGATGCTCCTTTCAGTCAGAATGAGTATGAATGTTGAAGCTGATGTAAATAAATGAATAAAGAAGACTTGTGTGAAATGCCTAAATGAGAAAATGCCTTACAGATAAAGGGCTGAGCCAATGCCTCTAGTATGGAAGTCCTGCGCCCACTCATGAAATCCACTATTGATTCCTTAAAAGAAGACAAGATCAGCAAATTAGGACCATTTACAGCCATAATGGTTAAAGGATAAATAACAAGACATGGGGAAGAAATAGAATACACATCTCAACAAAAAGAAATCCTGATACTTTGGAAACAAATAAGATTTCAATAAGTGCAGGACACAAGATAAATGATGACACAGCTGAATATCCTGCTGCGTTCACTGCAGAGCTAAGAAATGACTCAAACTCCTTACTTTGTTCAGTCCAGGTAGAACAATCCAGTTTGATTCGTCAGTAGTTTAGATTTTACCCCCACACGTTGCTGCACACTGCCAGTCAGCTACTTGTGTGTGTCTAAATCACTTGAAATGAAGCCAAATGGGGCTGTTTGGAATTCAAAAATATTTCCGGTCAAAAACGGACCGCTTTACTAATGAATCGGCTAATATCCAGCTGTTGGACTTGAGTTATCCTCTAAACAGCAGAGCTGATAAGAAGTTACATTTACCTGTCAAAAACAAGTTTACATGAAAACTACTAAATTTAGTTCATTTTTATTTTACATTTCTTGCACAGATGCATGTATAAACACATATTTTATTCAATCACTGTTTACTTAAAAGAAAACTAAAGAAAAATTTAAGAAGAGGTCTTAACACACAGCGATGCAACAATCCACCTTATCCTGAACGATACCCATTTCTATTTTTCTATGAGGTCTGACCTACTGACCGTTACCTAACATTTGAAATACAAAAAAAAAGAAGAAGTCCAACAAATATTCTATCGTTTCACAACAATTCTGTGTTTTTCCTGTCGATTACACGAAAACAAACTAAATTTTAATCTCTGGTAGTCTAGCTGGAGCATCTTAAATCAAACTGTGAGAATCTCACACAAGTTCATAACTAAATTCTGAGCTGTCGAATTCAACAAATTTGTTTTACTTAATATCAGTTCACAAAATAATCTGAACTGATTATTTTATTATGCCATTATTATGGCATAATAAAACAATCTATCATAATAATGACATTTGTTATGTCATAATAATGACATTTATTATGCTGAGCTGACGTATATCGTTTAAACGAGTCTAATAACAGAATTATCCTACTGTTGACTAACGTTAAATATAGTGCAGTAAAATACTCGTCTGTACTCTGGAGACATTGGTATGATTGCCTCCTGAATGGTTAGGACCCGTTTTTAATGTACTTTTTATTCTTTTACCGTTTTTGTTTTCTTTTTTATGTAATTTGGACTCTGAGTCTAATCAAATCTATCTACATGTTGGTGTATATAAACCCAGGAGTTTATTTAAATCTGTTCAGGTAAGAGTCCATCTACCTCTTATGAAGTTTTTATGAAGTTTAATTTGATGCCAACATGTCAGCTTGTTTAAAAAGAGGTGAGCTGCAGGTTTATTAAAACAGCAACATTTTATTAAAAGTCTCGAGTCATACTCACGTGGGTGCGCATTAGTCCCGAGTCTTGGCGAATTCTGGGTATTGAAGGCCCACCTGGCAGGTAAGGAAAAATGATGACGTGAAAGTTCAAATCAGGTGGAAAAAAATGACACACTGGAGCAACACACACGTTCACATATATATGCATATAACAGCTTCGATTAAACTCGCGGCTCGCACCGACAGAGCGGAAGCGGACCCGTTTTGCTGAACTAAAAAGTCTCAGTTAAAACTACAGTAGCTGGTAAGCTAACAAGCTGACCCAGTTCCAATTCCTGGTAAATGAAACTCAAGATATGATGAAATAAACTGCTCCACTCTCACCTCGAACTAGCTCTTTCTTTCTTGGCATGGTTTCCGTTTTTTTCCAGTATCTCTGATCCAGTATTTGTCTCTATGACGCACCAATTGTCGGCAGGTTTAGTGCTGCTGAGTTGTTGTTACCCCTGCTGAAGTTTTGGCTCGTGTACAGTGGAGAAGCCTTCAGCGTCCACGGCGTCCTGCTCTTCGTCTTCTTCTTCGACGAAAACGTACTCAAACACTATTCTTGGCGAACGACACTGCCATCATCTGGAAAGAAATTTGCCCTGTAGAGAACAAATATTCTTCCATAAAATCTCCTGAGAATGTTAAATAAATGCTTTTACAGCCACATTGGTTATATGTTGTAGTTCAAATAAAAACTGTCTATTTTTTTATTCTTATGTTGACACATATTTAACCCATTTTACTCAATATTTCTTTAAAAAAAAATTAAAAATCTGCCCACAGTTTAGTCCTGTCTGATGAGTATTACGCTTTTCAATGGTATATGAAAGTCAAAACAAAATACATACAGTTAAATAAATAAATAATTTGCATTATATTGAGTCACACTAAAATAATTACACAATGTATGTCTTGGGCAGCAGAAACATTTATTTGAGAATGAGAAATTTAGTCTATTTTTAATAGCATCATTTTGGGTAAAGAGGCATTTGTCTGTGAAGAACTTTGTAATATCAACAATATAATTATTAAATTATATTGTTTATCCTCCATACGTTACCCTGCTTTACACTGACAAAGGTAAATCTAGAGCAATATGATGATCTCACTCTTTCCTGCCATTCAAATGTTCTATTTCCGGGGTATTTTTTGACCGTTCCTAGCAACGCTCCTAGGTAACGACGTAGAGGAAGCGCGCTCAGCGTGGCGGACTGTCATCATCAACAATCAAAACAACATGGAACCAGAACAGGTAATTTATGTAACTTCTGCCTTAACCACGCTAGATAAAAATAATTACTTTTACTTTTTCAATTACTTCTTTGTTGCGTCTTCGTGTTACCAGCAACCCGGAAGTGCCAGTTAACGGTTACATAGCTAACTGCTGCTAGGCATTGAGCTAACTGCCATACTAATGTTAAAGTAGCTGACCTGTTTACTCAGCTCACTCTATTTTAATATAATGAAACTTGGATAAGCCATAATTTATATTTACAGAAGCTTAACTAGCCAGCAGTGTCTGGTTTATTTGTTCATCGCTTTGCTTTCAGTTGTTATGTTAACTCAGACTCAAGTCGGCTTATGTTAAACAAGCTATCCAGTGGTGATTTTTCTTGCTTACATTTTCATAACAAATGTACACAGACTGTAAAGCACAACTTCTGAAATTTTTATTTAATTTTTTAAGTGGACTAAAATAAAACAGCTGCAAATTCTTTCCTGTGTGTATATGAGTTAATGACATCACAAGAGGCACAAAAAACAGGGTCAGTAAATATGTTGCAGCTTTTGATAGATTCCACTAAAGGTTCTAAAGCACACCAGTTGCAATTGAGTTTGAAGGAGTTTAACACTTTAACTGTTTGAAGATCATTTCATGACCAGTGAAATAAAACGTTTCTTGCTTTGTGTGTTTGTTTTAGATGGCGACGACTCCTTCTCATCGACTAGGAGATGAAGATACAATTGGTCCTGATGGACAAACAGGCCCACCGGAAGCCCAAAGTCGAAGTATTGTCCAACAGGATCAGAGACCTCTTAAAATAAAAACAGATGTTCGGGAGCTTCAACTGTCACAGCAAAAAGTTTTTCAGCTAGGTATATTTTCTACATATAACAAAGTAACATAAACAACAACATAAAACAGCTAAAGGATTGATTTAATTAATTGGTGCTGTACTGATTTTTTTTATTTAAATAAACTAGTATAAGAAACAATATTCTCTAGTCAAGAAGGACTTTGTTCTGACCGTAGTGCTTCATATTTATCTACAAGTGTTTAGATATTCCTGCTTCTGGTTCAAATGTGTAACATTCAGAAACTTGTGTTTCATCAGAATTCCAGGACAGTCATCTGTCTCCTGCTCTGTCACTGCTGCCTCTAATCTCAGGACTTGAGCACAGCGTCACTGAATACTCTTTCTTCCAGCAAGGTGATCCAGATTTTGCTCCCCTAAGGTAAGAAACACCGAGTTGATAGAATAGCCTTTATTATCCAGCAAAGGGGAAAGTCAAGTGCAACAGCAGCGTCAGATAAAAAAGATCTCACAAAGGAAATAAAAAATAATATATAAAAAGAGATTAACAAAATAACAAATAGTAATAATAATAATATACTATACAAAACTATTACAGAAAATGTTGTTTGGTTATTAGGTCATGACTGTTGTTCTGTAGGTATACTTTTCTACAAAAAAGTCACTTGAAAGATGCATTTTTCACATTTAGTTACAGGAAAACCACAAAACTCAATGCATTTTATTGGTCTTTTCTGTAATAGACCAACACAGTGTCTTATCATTGTCCTCTTTAACTTTAACACCCCTAAATAAATTCTACTTCAGCAAAAGACATTCCAGAGCTCACCTAACTAGTAAGTAAGTAGTAATAACACTAGTAGGTAGTGTCAAGATTATTGAATAAAAGAGGCAATATTATTGTTGATCGCAATAATTTATGGAACAATTTGTCGTTCAGCAAAATTTGCTATCGTAACTGAAAGCTGTGCTTGTAACTATGGGTGCACCGACTCTAGTTTTCTGGATGATTACCGATCTTTAAAAAGCCTGACAATTACTATATTAGTCAGCATCAATTTTTTATTTATTTCATTTATGTCTGAAAACTTGATAAGTATGGAGATAAAGATGCTAAGTTGACAACAGCGGAATGACTTTTAACTGCAGACGTGACCTGGTGGGTGGCTCTGTCAGTCAGTCCTCTATCACGCCAGAGCAAAAGGGGACAGTAGATGATTTTCTGATCTTTGCTGAGGACGATAAGATTGGTGGATATAATCAGTTTCATATGCAAGTATTGGCCGATTGCTGATTTTCCAAAATTAAGAATATCAGGCCGATTTATTGGCTGGTTAATGTATCAGTGCATCCTTAGTTGTAACATGACAAAATCTAGAAAAAGGTTCAAGGTGACTAGATACTTTAACAAGACATGGTAACACCTGTACAGCTAGTGGAAGGATAATCATATATATTCTCCTCACCAGGGCTTTTCCTGATGTTTCTATGGTATCAGAGAGGCTCCGTTTTCCTATCCATGAGAGCACCACCCATTCCTCTGAGCAGAGCTCACTTTCCCAGCATCCTTTGGCTCAGATAACCCTCCTTTCCGATGAAGGAGCAAGCAGCAACTGCTCCCCATCTCAGCATGACACACAAAGAAAACTATCAAGAGGAGATAGCAAAGAAACTAAGTTGGAAGCACTATACGACTTGACAGGCAGGAATACAGTTGGAATTCATAAAGATGAAAATATCTTTCTGAATAAAGACATTCCTATGCAGGATCCTCAAGCCGACCAGAGAGAGGTTGGCATGCAAAGCAGCAGCAGCAGCTCTGTTTCCTCTGAATCCCTGACCTCTATTAAAAGCACTGGCTTTTGTCCAGATCAGCCACGACACACAGAAGCTTGCAAAGACAACATGTTTGAAAGACAAGGTTCACCAGGTGAAGCCAGTCCTTCCCAACAGCAGAAAAGGCACAAAGAAATCAGTAACATCACTACTGGTTCCCGCTCAACTCAGCCCGATGATAGCAGCCAAGAGTTGCACAAAGAGCTGCTGTCTGAGGTACGGAAACTCAGCAACTTTGAAGCACACGAGCAACCAGAGGGTCCGACACCAACTCATGAGCTGATCACACCTTTTCTCAAAGAATCGCAAGGCAAACCTAGTGGGAAGCCATTTTCAGAATGGGTTCACAGAGACAGAGATCTATGGTCTTCACAGACCCAAACAGGAAGTGATGGCTCCTACCTTGGCTTCCTTCCACAGTCTCAATCTACACCAGGCGTTTTCTTTGCGCCACTGAAATTCGATGTCAAGACTAAACTAGCACATCTTTCAGCCATAGAATCTAACATAGATACCTTTTACCCATCAATCACGGGTGCACACTCAGCTGATGGCCGTCTCCCAGACACGGAAGATCCTCTGGAGGCTTCTCACAAAGTCCATTCCCTCCCTAGTTTCAACTATCTGCAGAAAGTTGATGCCTGGAAGACAAAAGAAAGCTCAGAGAGGATCCCACCATTAGAAGGCCTAGCACTGCACAGACCTTCGGGAGTTCCTCCTAAAAAAGGTGATGAGGGAGGATCCAACACCTTTATCCAGCAGCCTTCCACCAACCAGGATGCTACACAGATCTCTTCTTCTACACCTTCAGGAGGTTCTTCTCCTAGACGAGGAGAGGCTGTAGGCGGAGCTCCCGGTGACTTAGAGAATAAGGGATCTGCTACGCCACCTTCTGCCTCTCCCTTCGGCAGATCACAGTCCCCCTCGTCCCTTGGTACAGTTGTCATGGTCGCTGACAAGCACCAGCTGACCAACACTGCTCCAGAAAATAAGATTCAGGGCCTGAAGGACACTCTTCCTTCACCCAGTACCGCCACTCAACCCTCACGTTTCAAGAGCCTTGGTCACTTCAGTGACGTCTCCGAACTCTCAAGTTCCCAAGATAGCTACACGGAAATTAAAGTAGGACCTTCTGTCGGAACCTCTTCTGTCGTCAGCCTTGAGCTTGATAATTATGCCCCCTACTGGACTTTTAAACATTCAGCAACGTCACCATCTCCTCCAGGGCCTAAAGAGCTCAACATTGATGAACGAATTCCTGTAAGTTGCTCTGATTTTTTTTGTTTGTTTGTTTGAAGTCAATGTATTTTAGATAACAGATCATCCAATTTATTATTTATGTGAACATAGTTATCTGATAAGTTCTCCCTCATTTTTTTCTATTAGTTGTATCTTCAAAACCTTGGTATCGACCAAACTCCATCAAAAATCCTGACTCCGTTTGCACCTAGAGGGCCCATCAGAGAACCAGAGTTCTCTCCCACTGATCTCTGTACTAGTAAAGGATCTTCTGGAACTTCTTCAAAGAGCACCCAACCTTCAGAGAGTAACAAACCTTATAATGACCTTCACTGTATGATAGGCAACATGGTGGAAATACTTGTCAGCAAATGTAATGTTTTAACAGCTGCAGCTAATAGAGTGATCAAATAAGATCCACATTTTAAACATGATACTTCATTGAAATTTTAAAGTCCTGGTCTGTTTTTAGTTCTGCAAGCATTAAGGAACGCCCAGCCATGAAGCAATACGGAAGAGTATGACATTTTTCTAGTCCGGAAAAATATGAAAAAGGGATAATTGGTATTTGGCTTCAATAATCAGTCCATCCATCCATCTGTTCATCTATAGCACAGGTGTCAAACTCCAGGCCTGGAGGGCCACTGCCCTGCAACCTTTAGATGTGCCTCTGCTGCACCACACCTGAATAGAATAATTAGGTCGTTAGCAAAGGTTCTGGAGAACTGATCTACACAAGGAGGAGGTAATTAAGCCATTTCATTCCAGTGTTTTGTACCTGTGGCACATCTGAAAACTGCAGGACAGCGACACTTCAGGACTGGAGTTTGACACCTCTGATCTATAACATCCATTAATTTTTCCTTTCACTCAGCAATCTTCCATTCAGATCCATCCATCATTCCAACTTCCCATGTCTTTAGTTGTCACATTTACAGCCTAAATTCATAAAGAAACGTTGAATTTAAACTGTAAAAAGTGAGCTAAAAGGAAAGAAAACTATGGAAAATGATGTAATATTTGCAAGAAAACTGTTTGGAACCATGTGTCATCTTTATGAAACAAGTCTAAAACTGTGTTTGTGGTTCATTTTTTTGTAAGTTCAAAATAGGCACAAAAATGTTAAATATACATCAATTATTAATGACTAATAATCTTTGTCTTGTATTCAGGTAGCAGTCCCCATAAAGGCGAGTTCTCCAGGTCCAGCGTTCTGTCGGTGGATTCTAGTTCATCCATCCCTCTCAGCACGGACAGTCTTGGTCTGGTTTCCTCGCCGTCAGAGCAGGTCAGAGTGAAGACCTCTCCTCCGTCCGACACAGAAGCCACTCAGAGGGAGAGCAGACCGGCCTCCTGCTCCGGGGCCGGTGAACGCTCCCATTCCTCTGTCCTGATCCAAAACAGCAAGCAGGATTTCAAGTCCGTCGCTGTAAACGTCTCTGATACAGATACAAAGTCATCTGTCCGGAGCAGCGATAATACGGGTCAAGATGCGGAGAATTCCTTTGTTAGCACAAAGGCATTGTCAGAGATCCGTAAGCTACTCTCTCAAGCAGAGGACATGATATCTACGGCGTCTTCCACGTCTTCGTCGGGACCTAATGCAATGCTTCTCTTCTCTGATAAAGACATTTTCAGGCCACCAAACACAACAACCAGCTGGCTGCAGAACTCCTCGTTTTCTTCCTCTATTTCCACCTCCACTGGCGGAGACATAAAGTCTCATTCCTCTCCACCATGGGCCAGACCTTCCTCAGACTCCATACTTACATCAGAGAAACCAAACCAAAGCTCCACTGGGCTAGAGAGTTTGACGTCGTCTGAGCAACCCGATAGTCCATCCACACAAGCCCGGCGGACAGAGCCGGAAGGATGCAGCGCGGCACCTCCAGACAAAATACAGACACAGCCGTCAACAGCCGCAAGTACAACTCAGTTGAACGCGGTTCTTGAAGAAGATAATGGAGAAGAAGAAAAGACTATACCTAATGATCTTGGTGCAGAGGGTCGCTCTTCCTTTCCCGTTCGCGAGGACGCTGACCAGGGAGTGATGAGCGACAGCAGCAGTGAGAGCTCACTGGCAATCAGAGTGGCCAAACTGCTGCAGAATGAATCGTCAGCCACCATGACGTCGAGCACGCCCAGCGTCACAGATCAGGAAGAGGGCAAGGCCGGAGGTAAAAGATTCACATCCGGTCATCTTTTTGTTTTTGTTCAAATTAAACCAAACCAAGGAGAAGGATCAAAAAGCTCTTCCCTGTAAGGCTGTTGCTGTTGGAGGTGCTTGTATTTAGTTCAATTTTTAATCTCTGGAACGTACAGGTACAGAGAGACGTCGACTGTTGCCAATACAACAGGTAGTGATACAAATCACTACCAAGTTCTGATTGGTAACCAAATTAAAGTGTAAAACTTTGTTGCTCCTTTAATTCACTCTTTAGTTGGAACTGCTCATTTCACTGGCTACTTTCTTTTCAGACTATGTTAATCCCACATGTATTTATGTTCCCATATTTCAGAGTGGATGAAGTCAAAGGTTTTGGGACAGCAGCGTGACCTGCTGCTGTTGGACGTAGAAGACAGACGGCACATTGAAGAAATCAAGAAACAGCTCCTGATGAGAAACCCTCTCAAAGTAATAATCTTTGATACACTTTAAGAGAAGAGAATCAGAAATTTGTAGTTGCATTACAAAATGTAACAAATAGTTATTTTTTATATTTGTCATTTTTATGTCAGCCTTTCATCTTTGAAGAGTGTAGGTGCTCAAGGTAACCTGCGTGTTTGCAATTTCTTGCAAAGTGTTCCAGAAAAATAAACTATTTCCCTGTTTTAGGGTTGCTGTGTACAGATTTTTTGGGGGTTCTTTAAGCTTAATTAATGCAAAGCGACTGGCTAAAATGTTTGTATTCCTTCAACATTTTAGATTCCGTCATATTATCGTCATCACAAAATACCCTAAAACTTTTAAGTCCATATCGCCACTCATGACAATCTGGAAACCCAAGAAGTGCATTAGTGAAAAAAATCTACAAAAACAGAAAATTTGATTAATTGAAAAGAATTGCCAACCCTATGGCAAAGTGACGTAATGTGAAAATATTTCGGGGTGTGATTGCTTATATTTTAAGCTGAAGATTGCCCATGTTTGCTGTGGAAAAAGGATTTTGTAGGTTCTTCTTGTTTTTTGGAGGCCTTTAAAAACTTCCTTGTTTTTTTCCCCTTTCTTCCAGAGCCAAGGGAGCACAGATACAGAAAGCAGCAGCGTGGCCTCCAGTGTTTGGGTCCACAAAGAGACCAATGTCCCCACAGCAGCCGAAACGTTTCCTGCCCTCAGCAATGCTAACAAGCAGCTAGCCGTCCACCCAGACCCTCACAAGACGCTACCGAGCAACCTTCACCTCGATCTAGAAGCCAGAGTTTGCGCGATCGCTGCCAGGGAAGGAGTAACACTCTCTACTAAAAGACCCCAGGCCCTTCCATCCATCAGCATACCCACTCAAAGGAACTCTGTGACCTCCTCACCTTCCAATTCGACCCCCACTTCCACTTCTGCTCTAAGTCCAGCCTCAGACCCCCTCCACCTGGCAGAGCTTTCCACTGGAACATCATCATCCAGTAAATGTCTTTCAACCAATCTGGATGAATCCGAGATGATTCCTTTAGTCCAGATTACAAGAGAACCGCCATCTGTGCATGATGAAAGTACCAGAAAGAGGCGAGACACGGTGGGAGGCCAGGCTGAGGAACTTTCCCCAACCGCCACACAGGCTGTAGGTAAACAGGATGTGGGGACAAATGTCCAGTCTAGTTCTTTTCTGGCCATCAGTCAGGGATTCAGGACAGGTCATTTCACTCTGCTGCCTAAAAATATTTTGTCCTCCGCTGCCCACTGTCCTGGTTCTGGTGCCGCCTCCGCCGCCCTGAGGGACTCCTCTTTGACCGCCTGCAGTCCAGACGAAGGTGTCGGGTCGTCGAGTCCAGCAGAATGGTACGATGGTGGGAAGCCGGCGGCTGACAGGTCAGACGCTTCCACCATTGATCCTCAGGGAAAGGGCATCACACCGTCGAGTCCTTATCCTGTTGAAGCACCTGGTAGGCTCATAGTGAAGTGTTTTTTATAGGGTTTTCTTTGAGTTTCATACTTTTATTACCACTTTTAAAAAAAACAAAAAAACTGTGGCGATAACAGTTTACATGCCGTCACTCGTCTTCCTTCCACCAGTGGCTGTGCTGCTGCCTTACAAACCTCGCGGCAGTGAGGAGCTCTTCTATGTCCCTCAGATGGAAGCTGATGTTTCCTCCACCAACCGGTCCGACACCACCATGGAGAGCTCTCACACAGGTACGGCGCAGAAATATTCATACTGCCTAGAACTTTGCCGCTCTGTCCCGATCCAGCCCTTCTATCCAGCAATGCTTGTATCCCTCTGATCCATTGGATAATAGTAAATGGGTCAGTTGTTCTCATACCTCTTGATGTTAACTATTGTTCTCTGTCTGAGTATTATCACTTGATCAACTCTTTTCTAACATCCCACACTACAAAATGAGTTATAAAAGTATGTCTGACTTGTATTGATATCGTATCTGGTCAATATCGGTATCGGCTGATACTCAAAGCTGCATTATCGGTATCATTTCGGAAGTGAAAAAATTGTATCTGGACACTACTAATATAGATATATTTCTATCTATGTATGTCTGTTAAATATGTTGGTAGTTGTTACCGCAGTAACGAACAGTGTGTGTCCGGTAAACCAAATTTGAGGGTTCAACTGAAAGCCTTTGAGTGGAGGAGGAAGAGCAGATTCCTGTCATGTTATAACTGTCTGTTAAAGGAGAGCAGGTGGTCCATTGTAACACACACCGCTCAGCACGTCCATTATTCATGTTCAGGGGCTGAGTTAGACAAAGGCAGAGCTGCAGCCTGAGTAGAGAGGTGGAGGTGGGGCAGACTGGAGCCTCTTGAATGCTGGTTGGGAATATTCAGTTGCTTCCCCAGCAGCTTTTTGTCTTTGTCTAATTCGATTGGCTCTCGTTGTGAAGTAAGCAACCGCTGGTAAATTCCCCCCAGGGTCAGACGACGCCGTGCCTCCCACCTTCAGCAGCGAAGTCCTTGGGGATCAGGACCCCAGGCTGGACCGCGGAGTCGCGTTCAGACACCAGGAGGGCATCTACAGCAAGAGGCTGAGAACAGCTGCCGTCACAATGGCAGACCCCACACACACAGGTGAGCTGAACACACCCAGAACATGGGGACATGAGATCTGATGCTGGGCAGGAGACATGATGGTTACTGCTCTCAAGGAAAGACATCTTAATGCAGTCACTTTGTAAATAGTAAATAATAACGATCATCACTTCCTTCCTAGTTTCATCCTTCCTCACTCCCTCTGTCAGTGTCTTCCTTCCTTCCTTTCTTTGTTCTTCCTTCCTTACTCCTTTCCCCTCACTCTCGCATTTCATTCTTCCTCCCTCGTCTCTTTCTACCTTCCTTCCTTTTTCTGTCCCTTGTTTCATCCTTCCTTCATGTTCTATCACTCCCTTCCTTGTTTCTTCCTCCTTCTTTCCTCCCTTCTCTCCTTCCTCCCATCCATCCAGCCACCCAGTAATAATAATAATCTCTCCATATCTTCTTTATGAACAGTAGATGCTCCTGCAGCAGCAGACCGAGGGTCTCCAGCTCTGATCCAGGGTGTGAAGCCGTCTTCCCAGGAATCATCTACCTTTACCAGAGCGCCTTCAATCAACCTCAAACCCTCCAGTAGGGATCAGGGTACCAGCCCGATCCACTTCCCCCAGTTCGAACCAACAGAGCTGGCTCATGACAGGTTTCATTCAGCACACTTAGAAAGGGTGCAAACCGACACCAGAGAGCGAGAACTTCCTCCACCGGCCCCCCGACAGGGCGCTAGGACCCTGGACCACCTGTGGCAGAAGTTCTGTGATCAGCGGACCAAGGACGAGGCGCGTCCCACCGGCGATAAAGACGCTTCCCTGTTGGAGCGACTGGAGCGTCTGTCTCGCGTGATTCATCGCAGGCAGGCTACTCAGGAAGCCGAGAGCCAGGAAGAGCGGAGTAGTTACTTTCCTGGAAGGACGCCGAGAAAAGAACGAAAGGAGATTAAATGGAGCGAACACGGCGGAGTGACAGATGGGGGTTGGGAAGCGGGGGGAGGAGAGGCGGAACATCCAACCCAACTGAGCCACCCGTCCCCCCCAGCAGACAGGGATCAGCCAGATAGCATGTCAACCACGTCCACCGTGGATACGGCCCGACTCGTCAGGGCCTTCGGCGCCGACAGAGTCAGAAACGTGAACAGCAGCTCTCGACTTGGTAAACTGTACAGCACCATCAGCAAACAGAGGGGAGACTGGAGAGGAACGGAGGCCGACTCCTCTGTTACCCTCACACCATCCGAGGAATCGGTACGTGTGTCTGAGAGGACAGGAAGTTGGAGACACGGTGTCTCCAGCTTCCTGTCCTCCTCCCTGCTCTACAAGTTATCTGTCGAAGTTAGCACTGGTCGTGTTTATGCTAACATTTATTATTCCACTTGTCTGAATGTAAAAGTGCTTCCACACCTGCCCTCAGGTTGTTGCTGATTCAGCACAAACATCCAGCTCACACACGTTCTCACCACAGCGCAGACCTTCCAGGGTTCTGACAGCCAAGAGGGCTGTAAGAGCCGTCAACAGAAGCATCCAGGCAGGTCAGTCATCATCAACCATGAGCAACTTTTACTTGTGAGAAAAAAATGAAAACTTCTTATTTTTTCTATGTGCATCTTTTCAATGTAGGAATTTAGGCTGTCAGAATAAGGAAGGAATCAATGAATCGTATGATAAATTAAAAGGAGCTCAATAATTTCCAATATGATGATTAATATTGTTTGAAGGCCATTTTTGTTTACAGAGACATTGTAATCACTTTTATTTTTGTTTTCAATTGTGTTTTTAAAAAAAAATTTATTTCAGTTTTACAAATATTTTTTGGTTATTGTGTTTTATTTTGGATGTTTAAAACGTCTTCCAGTTCCATCGTTAAGTGCTCTTTAAAATTGGTTTATTGGTAGGAAGGAATAGGAATGCATTTCTTTGGGAGATTAATAAGACTGTATGAAATATATTCATTTTGGTTCTTCAGTATTCTGTACTTCAGTATTATCTGACTCGATGTATTTGGCGAATAAGACATTTACAGAAAAAAGTGTTGTTTTTTTATCTTAGATGCTAAATGTATAGATTTTTGGGGGCAGTTTTGGCTTAGTTAGTATCTTTTTCATTCATCAAATATCCTTTTTTTTGCCTGTATCCTCCAGTTAACCATTAATATATTACTAAATTAGTTGACAATTATTTCAATAATCGATTAATCGTTTCTGCCCTAAAAAAAATCAAATGTTTTGTAAAGTCGGTAATATTTTTACCTTCTTCCTCAGGCGAGCTGGAGATTGTTCGTAACGGAACTCGGCGGAACACCAGAGATGTCGGGACTACGTTCCCCTCTCCTGCAGAAGCCAGGACTTATGGGCAGACCTCCTCTTCGTCAGGCACTGTGGGAGGAAGAGGAGGAAGGTGGAGAGTTCTTCCTAAATCAAACAGCAACCAGAGGCAGAAGAAGAGCAAGAGGAGCCCCTCCAAGCCTTACCCTAAAAGTAGGTTTGCTCGTACAGCTTTTGCGCGCTGTCGCGACGCCTGGACTGCCATGGACCTCTGAATTTTTTTTTTAATTAGCTCGACACATGATGAACAAAAAACGACAGCGGAAGCGACAGTTTTCTGCCATTCGGGGTGAACCCAACACACGGGACGTGATGGCGGCAAAAGTCGAACAGTTTTTAAATTCTTCTGTCGCATAGCTCACCCGCGTGTGGGTGTCTACGCGCACAAGCTTGCGCGCGAATCATTTCACCTCAGACAGACAGGCCAACAAAAGTTTCTTCCATTTTGAAGATTCAAATGCTCTTACGTTTGCAGTTGTGTCATGTGAGAATAGAAAAATTCAGGAAGTGGGAATAATTTTGTGATGCACTTTGTCATGTTTAACATTTTAAATGATTTCTTAAGGTGTTTCGTGGTTCATCCCGGCTGACAACCCGAGGTCTGAGATGAGGAAGGAGAACCGGCCGGAGAGGTCAAACATGGCGTGGTTTGAGCCGCACAGCAGAACCCGTCCGTGGAGAGAGCTGCTCAGACAGAGACAAGTCCGAGATCTGAATCATAAAGCCAAAATATCGTCCTCTGGCCTGGCACGGGTCTCCCTGCAAGTAAGTTTATGGGGGGTTTTTGTCTTCAGAAACATGGATTTAAAAATAAAATACAAATAGTTAAAATGTTCAGTGTTTAACACATACGCATTGTGGGAGATTTCATTGTATTGCTCCGTCCCTGCAGGAGGCTCTGGAGATTCGGCGGCCAGATTTCATCTCTCAGTCCAAGCAGAGGGTGAGATGTCTGGCTCTGCAGGCCGAGGAGAGGAGGATCCAGTCTGCGTTCAGCCGAGAGAGAAACCTGCTGTTCGACCAGCTAGAAGAACCTCAGAGGCTGCCGAGACCCGCAGGTATCCAGAACCTGGAGAACCACTGCTCCACACCGTCACTCTGGGCTGCAGGAGTTACAGTAATGTTTTTTTTCTTTGAAAGGCACGGCGCTGTTGAGGAGAGCAGTACCCAGGAAAGAGATGATCCAGAGGTCCAAACAGTAAGCATTTAATGTTAATATCTGCATTTCACATTAGAAGCTTTACTCAGGTTACAACTCATCGGTCTATTATGGCACAACATGAAAACTTCCCACAAAATAAGTGCAAATTCAGCACATAAACACGTCGGCACCATATCCATGGTGTGCAGATATTTACCTTTAAGGGAATGATGTTTGTTTAGTACAAAGGTGTATAAAGGTCATTGTAGATGGAGAATAAAAGGAGTAAATTCCCTCCAAAATGCTAAGAAATTTTGAGATTAATCTCAGAAATTTAACAGAAAAATCTTGAAGATTTCTGTGATTGAAAAGACAAAAATTTGCCAGAAAAAATTTTAGAAATTTTGAGATTAATCTCAGACATTTTCCAACAAAAAAAAAAACATGAACATTTCTGGGTTGGAAAACCTGAAAATTTGTTAGAGAAACTGATACTTTTGTATTAACCAAGATTAATCTTCAAAAGAGAGACAAAAAATGTGGAATCGTGGCATTTCTACGGTCCAAATCATTTTTGCCTTTTGAAACTGAAATTTCCACGTTTTCTCTTGAAAATGTCTGAGATTAATCTCAAAATGTCTGAATTTTTTGACAGAAATGTACGCCTCCCTCCTCCATCTACAACAGCCCTAATGCGTTGTCATAGTTTAGAGTATGAATCTCACACCTTTGTTTAATTTGCAACACTGACATTGTCAATTTTACTGCAACAGAATTTATGAGAATCTTCCTGAGGTGCGGCGCAGGAGAGAGGAGGAAAGGCGGAAGGCCGAGTATCAGTCGTACAGGCTGAACGCCAAGCTGTACAACAAGGTGCCGTCCGTCAGTCAGGAACAAAAACATCCTGATCTGACAGCATTTCTGTGACCTTTTGTTCCACTTTGACTCCATGTTGGAAATGACTGACATGCTGCTTGCTCTTTTCTTCTTTTCTTTTTCAGAGAGTGAGGAACCGAGTCCTGGGCAGGAGAACAGCCTGGCAGTGATTAAACGGAACAGCTCCAAAATGTTATTTATTTCATAAGTCATATGAAATTCTTTTGAGCCATTCAATACAGAACAAAGCAGACATATTTTTACCAGGAAAAAAGGTGCTCCAGATCAAATCTGCCTATTTTTTTAATCATGTGAAACAGAAACTTGGGTATTGTTTTTTTTTTGTTGTTGTTGTTAAAATTAAAGTGATTTTACTTTTTCTTTTTTTTCAAGAAATACAAAAAAAGTTTTTAGTTTTGAGAATATGAAGACAATGGAGGCCGACATTGGCTCTGAAGGATTTATTGATCAGTTATCGGTTGTGCAGCAGCAGGAAACCACACAGGGGACAAAGAGACGAGCTGCAGATTCACTACACCACACAGCATCGCGACATACTTTCATACAAATGCACTAGGCCCGTAAAACGAATTCATAAACGTTCAAGTTAATAATGACAGTCGTGTGTAAACAGAAACAGCCAGAAAATAAATGAGTAAAAATGTCAGTGAGGATTCAGCCTTGGCAGACGTGGTGGTAAAAAAGAAACGTTCAGACATTATTGTAGTTTTTCCTTCAAGAAGGTTCAATTAAATAAAAATAAACTAAGGCAGGCGACTGATGACTGCAGGTTAAGGCTCGGACAAAGTTCCGGTCTTTAGAACGTGAACATTTCTGGACTCTTATTGAAGAAACTGGTGTCACTCGCTGCGTAACCTGACCTAACTGTAGCCAGGCTGTGTCCACTGAAGTTATTTAGTTCCTTTAGTCTCAAAGGTTTTCCTCCAACGTTTGAATAATGGCTAAAATCCTCCGTCTGTTTGTAACTGAAACATGTGCAGGACTTTGTTCTGTTATGCAAATTCTCACACACACACACACACACACAAAATGACATTTACAACTCATAATTTCCCTTCTCACAGTCAAGCTAAGAACTGAGCACAATGCAACGACTCCCTAAAAAGATTAGAACACTTCCTAATATTCTGCACAGTTTTACAGGACTCACACAGGAGCGGAGAAGAGTCTGGTAAATACGGTGTTTGTGATTCTGGGCGGCATGCATCAGTTTATCCACCCTGGTTCACCGCCACGGTCTGAAGCACGGCTTTCCGTCACATCAGGATGGAATCAACCTGAAAGTTAATAGAGGCGCACCATTGAGCAAACGTAACGTCGATTGGCACCAGGCTGAGGCCTATTTCTGATCTCTGGTAATGCTTCGACCCGACTACGCCAACTTCTCTTTAAGAACCTCTATGGTCAGATACATACAGAAGAGGATTCTGACTTTAATTTGAAGTCAGGATTCAAAGAAAAAAAAAAGTCAAAATCCTTTTTCTTTTTTTTAGATGGAACTAATCTTCTGTAGATACAAAACAAGTATTTTTTTTCTGGCTTTGCTGTCGTGGGTGATCATTAATAATTTGTATTATATTAAAAGCCAAACTGATGGCTGTCTGAACACAAAAGATTATAGTGATATTTCAAAATAAAGACAAAATGATTAGCTTAGCTTATAATAGCATCATATGTTAGCTGTTAGCATGGGCTAGCATTACTAAACACAGGTCCCTGTGTCTGTGCTAGTGAATGGAGATCCTGCTGAGATCCTGATATTTCCAAACAGCTCCCAACATTTCCAAATCCAGCATAACAGACGGGTCCAAAGCTAAACTTTGCTCTGCTAAACATTTCTGCCATCTTGCAGCCTGAATGAACATCAGACATGCCATCAGTTTCCTTTTTTAAACATGTGTCCGTGATTCAAATTACTTTTCACTCACCTTGTGCTGATACTGAAAAACACAAACTTTTAGTCTTCATTCAGGAGCAACCTCCACACTGAAGATTGTTGTCTGCAACATGATATAGCACTTAGAAATGGTGCATTTATGGATCAGAAGAGGCTTGGATTTGTCATTTTCTGATCAGGAAGTCACTGAATAAGCTGATGATATCTCCAAAGAAAAAAAAATGAAATAACTAATGACCTGAAATTGTTTCAGTTGTCAAATTGTACGATTTCTTTTCTGTCATCCTCGTTTAAAACAGCCGTGGCCAAAATGAGGCGGCATCAGAACCGAGCCTGGTGTTACGTAAATAAAATCTAAATAAGCTGAGATGAAAAATGTCACTTGTAACAACAGAGTTGCTAACATCTCAAACATGAAGGTACCTCCCCGTTTTTAGCGTTCAACCTTCCACTTAAGGCTGTATATTCCTCTTGGTTTGACTCGTTTGGCCTCTGGAGGTGGAGGGGGGAGCAGAAACTGATGGTGGCGTGTTTGTGGTGCCGCAGCAGGCAGAGGAGGGTGGGGTCACAGGGGTCAAGCAACATTTAGGTCTGCAGGAGACTGTGGACTCTCTGCAGCTGGGACTGGGACAGAACAAGGCGGTGGACCTGCTCCTGACCGCGGGGACACGGCACCAGGACTCGACCCACCAGCACCGTGTCGGAGTGCTTCTCTTCGGTCGCCTGGAAACAGAAAAATACAGAGGTTGGATCCGCAGGTTCTCTAACTGCACTTCAATTGATCTAAAAATTGCACAAATTGGAATTCCGAAAGTAATTTTGCTCAGCTATATTTTTCTCAAAATATGGCTTATTTTATCACCACAGTTTGAGTATTTTTCAATAAAAAGTTGTGCTGCTAGGATGAGGTGGTTTTTCTGTCGCATCAAAATTTTTATATTTCGCAAAAAAGACTCTTACCAGCAAGCGGTAAGAGGGAGAAACTTTTAATGACTTACTGCGTGAATAAACATACCCACTTCTGATTTTAACCGCATTTCTTATTTAATGGAAACGCCACAATTGCGAAATTGGGGGGGGGGGGGTGGTGTAACATTGACAAAAGTTTTGCACACTATTCTATTTGTAATAGAAACATACTGTAGATGTTACCTAATAGCTAAAGGGTTCCAATATAGCTGAAGAGGTTTGATGTTTTTGTTTACTACCTTAACAAAGGAGGTTGAGGGGAACGTTGCAAAGTCTGACGAGACTCGAGCTCCAGGCTGCAGATTGACGACATGCTCTGCTACCTCACCCTGAGGAGAAGCCGAGAACAAGATACGCTGGTTGAAACTACAACTGATTTTTTTTATTTAATCCTAAAGATATTTGGAGTATTTTTTTTACCTTCAGTTTGTCCAGAGTCTCTGTCAGGGACTGAAGACGTGCCGTCTGTTCCAGGAGCTGAGCACTAGGCGTCACTGTAGGACAACACAACGTTAGCAACCTGTTCCTCTCCTTCCACACAAAGAACTGTGTACGTCAGTCAGTACAGTAGAGCCGATGATTTCAGGCGATAATGACACGTGTCTATTTAAAGTGACTGACTGACTGGCGGCGTGTTGGTTGAAGGTGCAATAATATAATAATTACATGGATTCATAATCAGGAGTTCCTGAAACACTTGAAAGCTGATTGGATATAGTTGAACCCTGCACCAATCTGATGGTTGAATAACATTAAAAGATTATAAACAACAAATACCTTTTGTTGAGCTCATATGATTATTTAGTCAAGAATTTAGCAGGAAAAAGGGTTTTGGACATTTTTTTTTGCTTATTCTATTAATGCATAGTTCTCAATTATGGATTCTGCAATCAACTCGATGACAAATTTTAATCGGGTCCCACCACCTCTGTTTTAATATGTTAAAATGTTCTAATCAAAGTTCAGACCAAAGTCCAACTGAGAATATTTGACAAGACAAAAGGATTGGAAAAAATGTTTGAAGATTCTCTCTGTTTATTCTAACTGAGCGTAAGCCGTGCTGCAAAAAAAAAAAAGAAGAAAAAAGTCAGTCTGGGTGTGCAGAGCTGGCAGAGACAAACTCCCAAAAGAACAACAGCTGAAATTTTATTCATAAAATAATTTGAAAATGGTTTTATTTTCCTTCCATTTCCAAAATTATGAGCCGCTTTGTGTCACAAAACATCTCAATAAAACGCACTGAAACTTATAAAGTTGTGCCAAACATTTTACTCAAGTAAAAGTCGAACTGCTACAAGATGTTTTATTCAAGTAAAAGTAAAAAGTATGGTGCAGTAAAATTATTCTTAAAGTTTATTTCAAAATGCACTCAAGTAAATGCAGCTAGACACTACCCACCTCTGTAAACTTGCAATTGTTGCAACAATGTAGCTGCGTTTCCATTAAAAATGTGCGCAAAACTTTGCCAATATTGCTGAAAAAAACATAATTTTGCAATTGTGGTGTTTCCATTAAATAAAGAATGCAGATAAAAATCACACTTAAATAAGTTTATTTAAAAAATACGCTGCGGCATCATCCTCCGACCACTTTCTGCCGTCGGCTTCGTCTTTTCCGCCAGTAGTAACGTCTGTCTGTCGATCACATGACTCAGGTGTTGCGAAGAAAGTGTTTCCATCGCAGTTTTGTGAAATATCCGGATTTCAATAGAGCTGATAAGCCGCCTCATCCTAGTGCCACAACACAAGTTTTTCGAAATTAGCAAATTTATTTTCGTAATTCCAATTTGCGCAATTTTAAGGTCAATGGAAACGCAGCTACTGAGTGAAAGAAAATATCTGTAGTATTGATGAGAGGAGGAGGAGGAAACCAGTCATCTAACTTCCTCCACTCAACGCTCTACTGACCCGGGGATTTTCCAGTGACGTCCACCACCTTGACATTGGCGCTCATCTGCAACAAAGTCTCGAGGAGCTGGTCGGTTTTGCGGTAGAGGCCGCTGGAGAGCACTTCGGGTCGTCCTTCCTTGGAGGGAAGCTTGGTCACGTTGAGCGGCGGCAGAGAGGCGAGCTGGGTGCGCATCTTCTCCGCCTGCCGGGGAGGAGGAGCGCGCGCACGGAGGTTAAAAACCACCGTGCGGATCTTTTGGGCGGCTCACAGTTCCGTTCTCACCTTCAGCCGGTTGTTCTCGTTCTTCAGGTGTTTGATGCAAAGCCGCTGGGCTTCGATCTGCTGACTCAGCAGGGGAGAGTCGATCACCTGGACGCCGGAGCCCGGGCCGATTCCGGCCATCATGTTGCCTGAGGAGGACAACAGGAAGACTGGCCATGACATGGAAGAAGGTACGGATGATAGCTTCACTCTACCTTTAGGATGCTTATTTATACCTCAGTCATTTAGGGGTTTCTTTGTTTAACACTCAATCGTTCAACCAAGCCATTGTACTAAGTTTCTGGTTAACTGAGGACTTTTTTTATCTCACAGTTTTAACGTTTATTGCATGCTGGTCGTGTGTTCTTATGGGCCAATTAGGTCAAGCTGCTATTCTAACATTGAATGTATGTAGGTTTTTGTGCCGATGTTTGTTATACTGCATATAACATCCATCGATCACTAAACTGAAAGAGATACTTCATCACAATGCAAACACAAATCTTAATTTAGTTTCAAAAACTAAAGCTCAAACTTGGAAATAAAAATGATGACACGCCTAAACAGTAACAACAATTTATCCCATCAATCTGATTGGATAAAAACGTAGTTTTGTGTACGGCTCAGTCGTGGTCGTAACATCTTTTTGTTAGAGGTTTCCATCGTATACTGGATCTCACAAACATCTCAAAGGCTTCTAATCAAAAACACTTTGAGCAAATTCAAAGCTTTAGTATTTACAGTAAAGACTTCTCTATTCCAGTCTGTGTTTTTAGTCAAATTATGAGTGAATCTCTTGGTTGGCCTCAGGATGGTGTACACAATTTTTCTCTGGACAGTCTCTCTTAAAGATGTCCCCAACAGGCTAAAAACAGGACAAGAAGTCTAGATTCAATACATCTATGGTTTAGTTGCAGTCTTATTGGGTCCTTAATATGGTTTGGACTTCTTGGGTAAAAAAATAAAATCATGTTACTTTGCCTCTAACTAAGGATGACATAATGAAAAAATCATTTCCAGCATCTCTACCTTTTAAACCAACAATTCAGTCCTTCTAATCCAGTCACAACGACAGAGTGATATCTGCTAATGCTAACAGCAACATTCAAATGATGCTATCAGTCTGTTTTAAGACCAAAACACAGCAGACATGAAATTTTTGTGATTACATTATTCCTCATTAACTTTTGCTACATAAGCAATTTATTCACGAATGAAGAAGGTACAGGCACAAAAAATATCTGTTTATGTCATCTAACCATAATAGCCAAGAGCAAATGGTAAACCAGTATTACAAAATGCTGAAATACACACAATCAGTGTAGACATATGATCTTCATCTACTTTAACTTTAAATATTTTCTGCTCTTTAAAGACCCGATGACATAAAACATGCAATTTACATTTGATGAAACTCGGCGCTGTGGCAACAATAAACTCAACATCATGCAGAATCACATCAGATGCAGGCAGACGGATACCTTTCAGTTCCTCTGAAGAATAAATACATCAATCAGAAGATAAAAGAACAAGATAAGAAAGGAGAAACATGTTATTTCTTGTTTGAACTCAAAATATTTCATAGATTAACTATGTTAGATTGTGACGGAGACGGCTGTTACAGTAACGAGGACAGATTATTTGTTTATTTATTTGTTGTTTTTTTTCTGATCTCACTCACCTCCAGCTATTCCTGAAACCATGGAAGCGATTCCTGACGGGCTGCTGCCTCTCAGTCCGTCCGCGGTCATCTTTGACTGGTTGTTGATTCGCTGCTTCAGCTCCGTCTTCTCGGACTCCAGCTGGTCGATGTCCGCCTGCAGGGCGTCCATGGTCTCCTCGAACTCCCTGCAGAGAGGGACACCGTGGCAAAGCTGTAGACCTGCTTGCACCGCCTCGCGCTCGGGGGTTATCTCACGTGTGAAACCATAATTACTTCTCCTTCTTCTTCAGCAGGGTCTGGGCCTCATCCAGCCGGGTCTGGATCTTCTCCACGCGTTCGTCGGCGTCTTTGGACGAGCTGTCCAGCTTCTTTTCCAGCAGACTGAGACGGATGTTCGCTTCGCTCAGCTCTTCTCCCTGAAACGTCACACAGTGTCATGTCTCTGCACAGTGACTAACACGGCTTCAATGAAATTGGTGATTTATTGATGCCTTTGATGTCTTCTTTCCCCACGGTTGAATGGATATCTGAAATGCAACTTCAGTAAAAGTCTAAAAACAAGAATTTAGTGCCTAAGTTTGATTTTGTTGGATTTTCTCTCTGTAAAGCACGCAGGGTGAAAATTATACATACCAACTCAATTATATGCATACTTATATTTGGAATACATTTTAATTGCTTTAAGTTCATGTTTGTTCATATTTGAGCCACTATGAGAAAATGTATATTAAATGTTAAATGAAGCCCCTTTTTCTTACATTTTAACCCAGTGAAGTCATGTGTTGAATGATCTTCCTGACCAATAAACCATTTGTGCTCACGATAAACGTTTCATTAGACGTTGAACACATTTAACTGCGTTTCTCCACCTTGATCTTTAGAGATTTCTTCAGCTCTTTGATGACCGTTTCTCTGTCCTCCAGCTTCAGGCCCAGACCTTCGGCGTCTGTGATTTCGGCTCGAAGAGCTCCAGCTCGCAGATCCACCGGTGGAGGGTTCTGTGGGATGACGGGGCAGAGAGAAATAAAACTAGCATTCTGAGTTCGGAAAACACGCACCAGATAAAAACCTTTCCAATCCGCTTTGAGGCGTTTTCATAATGGAGACACATCTGCACAGTAACAAAATCCTTCACAGTTACCTTGCTTTGGGGCTTGTCTGAGTCATACTCTCCCTCCTGCATGGCAGTAGCCATTTTATTCATGGTTGCTATGACAATGCTACAGGATTGTCGCAGACACTCAAAGGGGTTGGCACCCTGAGATCCATAGATCTGCAAAGATAAGGGGTAAACCCATTATCAGAATACTCCTTCCAACAAGTCGGCAATTAAACCCAGCAACATCTTGTATTTGTACCGACAACAACTAACCTTTATAAGGAATGAAGGCATGTGGGAACTTATAATAAAACCAGATCTGAAGAGCTTTACCAATAAGGGTCTTCTTGTTTTATGAAAACTCTGACATCTTAAAACATAGATGAATCAATCTGACATGATAAGCTAGGAATGTGATGCTAAAAGGGCCCTACAGATTCACAAACTCTTTATGTGCCATTTATTCTCTGGGAGGAATGGATGAATTTGGAATGCCTTTTGGAATGAAAAACATAACCTGGCTTTCAAATAAGTAAAATGAACCAAAATATTTGATACACTGTAGGTGATTGACATTCAATCAACTTTTTCAGAAGTTCAGAATTTATGCTGTGATTTCCCTTTGGACTAGTTGGACACAAATCCACATGTAAAGTTTGATTTCAATCACATTTTAACACGTAGTTCAAGACAATCAGTACGATTTTAGAATGAAAGAAGTTAATAATTCTTTATAAAAGGCTTTACAATGTGACGCCTCTAAGTCTGAAACAACATTCTCAAGCACTTTCTTTTTATCTTCCCTAATTGACCTGGGGCATTTCCCAATAATTATGGTCAGGGTTTCCCCAGTGTATTTTAAGCCTGGCGGGTTACCAGCCTTTACTTGAGCCCCCAACAGGCTAAACATTCCTTATTTTTTTAAAGTTTTTTAAAATGTTTGCATTTTTAAGACTTTATAGTTGGTGTTCAGATATTAATCTTCCAATCTTTCAATAACACATAACTATCGAGTGATATTTTCAAATTTCCTGTCAACTTTAAACAGTTTTTAACTCGAAAACACGGTAGGTTGCTGGATGAAGGACTGCCCTAACACACAAACACCGGGCTTAGCAAATTTTCTAGGAGAAACCTTGATGGTGTTGTGAGGCTAAAAATCGCGTGTGTGTCTTTCTCGTTCTGAGGGAGGGCCAGCATTTACTAGGATGGTGTGGAATTGGGAGGGAAGTTTAGGGTTGGACTTGCCAAGAAGGGCTTGGAGTCCTTTTATAACAACTTGCAGTTCAACTTCTAGCTATTGTTTCCTTTGAGTAGGTTTGCTTAATTTGCTCCCAGAGAAAAACAGAGGAACTGGTGTATCACCTGTTCTGCAGCCTTGAATGCTACATCCTCCAGTTTGACTGCCGCCAGCCCGTCCTGTTCGCTGAGAGGAGACATCATCTGAGCTCCAGCAGCGGCCACTTCCTGCAATACTGCCACCACCCAGGTCAGGTGTTTTCTGCAGTCGGAGAGCGTGTCGGACACCTGCAGGGCAGAATCGGTCAAAAGAAAACAGCAATCTGAAAACCTCTGTATCTCATCCAATCTGCTCGCCTCGATCTAAATAGTGGCGAGCCAGCCAGGAGACACTGAAATCCTGGATTACAGCTGTGGGACATTTATATGTTAGTGCCTCTTGATCATTCCTAACATGACTTCTCAATATCGCTGCATTATGGAAGAAGTTGATAAGTTAGGAGTTGATGTACCCAACACGGCGAGGGCGACCAGAATAGCAGTTTAAAACGCGTGGTTCCCATGGTTACCTGTTGTCCGAAGTTAAGTGCGGCAGGGATACCGGGTGCATCTGTTCCTGGCATTCTGCGGCGAATCTTCTTACAGAACTGCCTGATGTCACTACAGGAAGTCTCCAAATCCTTCAGCAGCACGGCCAGGTCAGCCTTCTCCTGACCCGTGTGCAGGAACGCCCGCAGGCGGCCCACCTCCACTGCCATGCAGTCCAAGGCACTCTGGGTGAACTGAACACGAGAGCAAGCCATTGGATATACATCCTAACCTAAACCTTAACAGACTTCTAGTGCTGTTCCAGGAAATAAGGAAACTTGTAGCAATAATATAACATTGAGGATGGATGGATTGATGGATGTGGTTTAGTTGTTTCTGTTGACAGATTAGTCATGTTTTTACTCACTCTGATGTGATCAGCCAGCTGTATAGTGCAGTCCTCACTCTGATCTGCTAGATGGATGCTATACAAGTGCTAATGAATGAAAAATATTAAACACAAAGATTCATGTCACTATAGTAGTATTTATGAAATGAGAAAAAGACACATTGTAATGTCTTATTGCGGAGACGCTTTTTTAGCAATGTGGAACATAATGCTGCAGACCTGATAGTATTTTATGGCCTTGGTGAGTGGCTCCACGTTGACCGTCTCATCCAGCTGGTCTTTGTGCAGCAGGTCAATGAGGAAATCCAGAGAGCGCTCATGAACACTCATCTCTGGGTACAAAGAGCCCACCTTCTTGTAGATCTCTACGCTGCACTGAGACAAAGCTCTGGCAAACAGACCCACAAAGAAGGTTGTTGCAGTAGATGTACAGTATATCAAAGGGTTACGTAAAAATCATCATGGGAACAAGAATGTAATGGTGTTTACTGTGTTTGATGGTGGGGTCAACTGTGAGCTCCATTTTAAACTCTTATCTGCGTCTCTGCAGTGAAACTTACTGCTCGTATTTGTGGAGAGTAGCTTGAAGCAGACTGAGGGAATAGACGAGACCGCCTGCAAAGCTCAGCTGCTCACCGACGCCGCCCTTCAGGCCGACTCGCTCCACACAGTTTTCATTCAGGTCAAACTTCTCCTGCGCTTGTTTGCTGATCAGCTCAGCCTGAAGACGCACAAACAGAGATGGTTTCAGCTCACACACAGATATGGTTCCTCTTTCCTACACACTGGATTAAGATTGCCTTAAGACAGGCTTAGAGATCCCTCTCCTGGATGTCCAAGAATTTGCTGGACAGGTCTTGTTTCAACTCTCTTGAGATAGTGTGGCAAATATATTTTGCATTTGAGCTCCAGAATGACTAAGCAGCAACTTCCCTCGGCTTCCAGAATGCAATTATTTATGTGCAATTTGGAGCTGTGTGCACACTCTCCAGCTGGGAGCCCTGTTACCTGGCAAATTCAACACAGACCAATTTCTATGTCCAAGGAGACACATGGCGTTTGTCTCAGCTGCTTTGAGACATCCTGGTTGCAGGCGGTTAAGTGGTGGGAAGCCATGAATATACTGTAGGTGCCATGAGCTAAAAACATCGCAATAAATTAGGCAACTCGGATCAGTGCGACCATGATGTGGGAAAGATTAGGTTGTAGCTTTGGCAGGAAGCTTTGTCCCATTTTCTAAGAAAAACAGACTTTCCTCAGAGAGTCTCTAAAGATCCTTCTCAGGAAGGTGTAGCCTATACTCTTGTGTATAAGTGCAGGGTTGAATACATAACGGCGCCTACAGCGGTTGTCTATGCCATATGCTGGAAGCTCGTACTTTGCCACTCATGCAAAGAAACACCACAATCTCACAACAGATGTTTTATACACTTTTAAAACTGTTGGAGAACTCTTGCACTTCAGCGTGTGTGATGAGGTTCCTACTGTGCTCTTGATGTGTCTCTACCTAAAGGGCCTCAACTGCACTCTGACAATAAGCAGTCTACCTTGTGAATGAGTCTGGGGATGAGCAGCAGGACCAGGATGCAGTCATGGTCTCCCCCATGACGAAGGAAGGATTCAGGCATAAAGGAGGTCAGAAGAGACACATGTCTGTTGGCTTGAGCCACCTCCATCTTCCTCAGCTCCATCTCGATGGCCTGAAAGAACAACCACACTTTATGTAAACGAGTATGAAGTGGCGTCGCCGGCAGCCTCCTCTTGCTTGTACCAAATGAACTGACCTTGGCGTAAGCTTTTGTCTCCGCAAACTTAATCTTGAAGTCAAACATCTCTGCTGGCGGCTGCTGCTGCAGCTCCGCTGAGGCCTCCTGCTGGCTGGTCAGCTCTCTGTTGACCTCCTGCAACAAATCCCAGATAGTCAGCGCACACAAGGCGTGTGAAAAAAGAGTGAGCCGGACACACTTAAGAAAATACCAATAAAGCAACGATCAGATGTGTATGTGCACCTGCAGGTGAGCGGTCAGCTCTCGGTACTTCTTGATGGTCTGCTGGTAATCCGCCACGGTCTCCTGTGCCGCCTCAACTCGTTTCTCAGCCTCACGGACTCTGGCCGCTCCCAGGTCCAACATCTCCCTGAGCTCCAGCTCTGTTTCTCTGGCGTTCTCCTGCAGCTCATCGTTCATCTCATTTATAGCTTCCTGCGGCACAAAGACGATTACCAGTATAGCTAACAAAAACACTCTTGTTGTGTAAGTTGGTACAGTAGAGAGGAGACTTAGCTAGCTATTTTCAAATAAGAAGTCTGAGGAAGCATCGAGGTAACATCAAAAAAAATATTGGTCACAAATTCTGATCAGTGCATTTCTACAAAAAATAAATCTTGCTGTTCACATACATGGGCATACATGAATAAATATCTTAAGATTTGGATATTCATAAACTACAATTATTTTATTTCTTTAACTTCAAACGTAAAAAAAACTTCATTGTGCGACTTACGAACAAATATGGCAATTTTTGGGAGGATGTTGCTTAACATCACACATCATAAGGTTTTCTCAACAGAAGATAAAACATTTTTTAACACAAAACATCGTGATCAATAATGAAATATCAATCATTTAAAAAAAAAAAAAAGATGATTAGAGTTATCAGGACCAGAGTGTTTCTTTCACTCCTCCACTGATTCTGACCGGGGCCATAACTGACTGGAGTGAACGAGTATGCAGTGGCGTCGCCGGCATTTGTACCAAATGAACTACTAAAACTCTGGGGGACTCTTTCTGCATATCGATGAGTTTTTCTGCTGACTTATTTCATATTAAAGATATGAAATGAGATATACACCAGGAAACAGCAGCACTTTAATTTGCTTTGAACTCCATGCCATAAATCTAACATGAAAGCCGACGTGAACAGTAAAGCGTTTGTCACTGAAAGAGAGTGGGTCTTCCTCTGAGCTGCTGATGTTTCCTCACCAGGTCTGTGACCGTCTCTCTCAGCTCCCGCACTTTCTCCTCCAGATCCAGGTTTCGCTCCGTCAGCATCTCCACCATCTCCTCCGCCCCCAAAGCTGCGTCCACCTGACGGACAGCATGCATTTGCTCTCACTAACTGGACCAATCACACAGCGCCCACCTTTGGCACCTATTGAGTTTCTCGAACCTGTTCTTTCAGCTCGTCTATCGTCTTTTCTGCTGCCGTCATCTCCTCTTGCAGCTTTTCTTTCTGGCCTCTCTGAGAATCGAGCTCCGTGTTTTTCTTCTCCATCTGCTTCTGCAGCTTCACGTGTTCCTGCTTCTCCGACGCGGACAGGTCGCGCATCCTGACGCAGAGCGGAACACAGGAGGATTTTGTCGAGTAAAATGGGAAGAGTCTGTGTGTAAACTCTGTTGTTGTGAATAATTAAAAATAATCAGTTTTCCGGTGGAGAGGCACTCACCTGACCAAAGCTTCCTTTAACCTGCTATTCTGTTCTTCCAGCTGCTTCACGTGATAACTGGAGGCGGCGCCGTCCGAACCTGAGGCAGACACCAAAACAAAGCTAGCAGTGACTGTGACTATATCTTGAAACATTTTAAACATTCTGTCACATTAAACTACAGAGTTCAGTGCATTTGATTGGGCTTTTAAGTAATAAACCAAAAGAAAAAAAAGAAGTAGCACATTATTGAGAAGTGAAATGAAAAAGATTACTGGTTTTCAAAAAGATTACAAATAAAAAATCTGGAAATTGTGCCATGTATTTGTGTTCAGCCATACTTTACTCCGTGACCCCTAAAGAAAATCTAATCTTACCAACAAAACGTCAAGACTCTTAGGATGTGATAATTTTTTAAGAGCAGCAAAGTAGAGAGACATCCAGAGGCTTCAAGCTCTTATTGCAGCCACAGGTGGCACTGACTCAGGGGCACTAAATACAAATGCACACCACACTACTCAGATTTTTTACAAAAGATTTTAAAGATCATGCATCATTTTCCTTTCATTTATTAACTATGCAGTAATTTTAGTTGGCTTATCACATGAAATCTCATTAATAGTCATTAAAGTTTGTGCTGTTTAAAAGCATATCCAATAAAGTTTGTTCTACTTTGGACTGCTTTATAAATGTTCGGCAATTTTTCACAGTCCTTTCCTCACCCTTTCATTGCTTTAACTCTTATTTAATTTGCTTACAAAGACAGAAGAAAACAAAAAACATAAATCCTAGTCACTTTAAAGAAAAGTATGGCTTCGTGAATTTGGGCCTCATGTCAGCGTTAAGCTTAAACACGACTTGAAGAAACGTCTTGTGTCACTATGACGACGTGATCCATACCTTTCTCCTCAATCTCGTGCTTTAGGATCTCCAGGTCCATGGTGAGCTCCTCCACTCTCTCCTTCAGGGAGTCCACCTCCAGCTGTAAAGACTCTGCTCGCTCCTCAGCCATCTCCTTATCCAGAGTCGCCATCTCGATGGCGTCGGCCGTGTCCGACATCTCCTCCATGTACCGCTCCTTCGCCTCCATGGCTTCCTTAGCCTCCTACAAATGGAAATAATACAATATATACATAGATACACATAGAACCATGTATTTAAACCATTTTTATTGACTTAGATATTCAGTCCTGGGTTTCCTCAAGAGGTGGTGCTTTTCTTTTTTTGGGGGGGGAGAGGGGGCAAAAAATAGCAAAAGAAGACTGGTCATTATTTTAGAAAAGTGACAATATACAGCTCTGGAAAAAATTAAAAGATTACTTAAAATGATCAGTTTCTCAGATTTTACTTTTTATAGGTTTATGTTTGGGTGAAATGACCATTGTTCTTTTATTCTATGAACTACTGTCAACATGTCCGAAATGCCAAAGAAAAATTTTGCATTTATTTGCAGAAAATGAGAAATGGACAAAATCATGAAAAACATGCAGTGCTTTCAGACCTCACATAATGCAAAGTTCATATTCATTTAGAAACAACAATACTAAATGTTTTAGCTCAGGAAGAGTTCAGAAATCAATATTTAGTGGAATAACCGCTCTCTCTTAATTTTTTCCAGAGCTGTATTTCACCATGGTGCTGTGCCGCGGTCAGAACCCTGCAGTCAGCCTCCAGCAGCAGCTGCCCCAGCCTCCACATGTGCCTCCTTACCCTTTTTGCCTCTTTGAGTTGTTTCTGCAGCTCCGCCTGCTGCTCCTGCATCTTGGTCTTCCACTCCTGCAGCTGCTCCAGCTGGATCTTGTGCTTCTCCAGCTCCTTCAGCTTGGCTTTGTCCTCCGTTCGCTTCATCTTCAGCGTCTCCAGCTTCTCGTCCAGGTCCTTCACCTGAGCGCGCAGGGCCTCCTCCTCCTGCAAGAACAGATGTGGATGGATTAAAAACACCTGCCACTTTCGTAATCTTTCTTTGATTGAGCCTCTGTTAGAAGCAAAACATATCTGGAGACACGGGGCATGCACACATGCCTTATTAATCATTGAATGTGTGCTTGGAGGATTCACAGGATGCACAGACACACACCCCTGTGAAGGCCATACACTCCCTATGAAGCCATCACACCTTCGACAGCTTGTTAAAATGTTAGTGACAGAAAAACAACAGTTCAGTGTCAAGTGCAGAAACAACCCAGATATCTGCACCTCTGTTTCCATGACGACTTCCTCCTGAGGGGGTGAGACACAAATAACGCAGGTTACCTCCACCTCATGGTGGGGTTGTTTCATGATCTTAATGGAAATTGTTTTTTTAACTATGCAGGAAATTAATTGTATAATTCAACTCTACTGTTAGAAGTTAATCAATGATTACTAAAACCCAGTGCCAAAACACTAAGTATTGTCGCCGTGCTTTTTTGTTGTTACCATTAAATGTTTATTATTATTAAACTACATTTATTTCAGATTTTAAAAAATACTAAAAGTAGATTTCAATTGAAGATTTCATTTGCAAGAAAAACAACTACAAATAATTGCGATCAGTCATTTACGATAAATGCCAACGAGACTCTTACATCCCAGCGGAGGATTTTTTTTTTGTCCACTCTTATTGTTTTGATTCTTGCTGATCCTGCCAAAGTTGACAGTAAATGTAGAAATTAATAAATGGTTTGATAGAGAAAAAGGTGCCAAATATTGGCTCAAAGCAGTTACCAACTTATTTGATTACACAGTGTGACATAATTAGTGTTTTTATTATTTTTGATTATTATTTAATTATCCACATTAATTACAGTCTTATTGTTTTACCAATTTTTTATTTTTCTCATTCTGTTTTTGTCACATTTTATTTCATTATTGATTTTGTCTATTTTTTTTCTTTTTCTGTATTCATTTCATCCTTTTGTTTTACTCTCACTTTTGTTTTTATCATAAAACCCTCCTGTTTTCTTTCTTTTTTTTTTTGTAGGCCCGAGCAGCAGAGCGCTGCGAAGGCCTATTGTTTTCATAATGTCTTATTATTTTTCTGCCCCCCTAAAGAGGGGGCTTTTTGAGGGCTTGATCATATTCAAAAACTCACCAAACTCGGAGGACACATACAGCATGTTTAAAATTTATGTATTTTAAGGTCGTCGCAAAAATCGCAAAAGAATCGGCTCAACGGCGCCACCTAGCAACTTTCAAAAGACCCTTTGCTATTCACTTACTTCAACGTAGAGACTTGAAATTTGGTACAATTATAGAGCTCCCCAAGACGCTCAGAAATTACAATTAATGTCATAGTGCAAGTATCACAGGAAGTCAGCCATTTTGGATTGAAGGTCCAATTTTGACCCCATTTTTGACGTTTACAGCCTTCGTATTTGATCGAACTCCTCCTAGGGATTTCGATTGATCGGCTTCAAACTCAGTCAGTCTGATCATAAGGCACTCTCCGTTTTGATTCAAAGTTATCAAAACGGTGAGTTTTTGAGCATGCTGAGGGGGGGTTAGCAGGGGTCAAAGTTCACTTACTCACCATGAAACACAAAACTCTTATATCTCATACACAAAACCTCTCAAAGGGACCAAACTTTCAGTAATTGATCATCATCAGGTGTCCTATAATACCCAATGGTCAAATGATGACATCACTTAGGCCACGCCCCCTGGGAACAGGAAGTGTTGTGTTTTACTGTGAACGGTCGCTATCTTACCCCTTTGAGCTAATCAACATGAAACTGTGTCCAGAGACAGAAGACATGTTGGTGTGTTGTGGATTCCAGTTCCGACTGGCTTCGATGGAGCAGGCGGGCGTGGCGGCATGGCGAAGTGACCTGTAACGCCGTTGCCATATGTTTGGCTCGGAATTCCACATTTTCGGGCCGAGCTGCTCTAAACTCACTAGAATGGATCCTTATCCACCCGCCGACAGGAATCCATAACAAACTTTGGTGGGCATGGCCTCATTTCTCTATAGCGCCCCCTAGAATACTTTAAATGATCAGCCCCAAGCCATGCTTTAACCTAGAATTACGAAACTTGGTACACATGTGTATCTTGTCAGGACATACAAAAACGTTTCTTGGAGCTATGCTCTAAACCCAACAGGAAGTCGGCCATTTTGGATCAAAGCTGTCATTTTCTCTTTTTTATAGACATCGCATCTGATCGAATGCCTCCTACAGTTTTTCAGATACAGACTTCACAATCACTCAGCACACTTCTGAGGGATCAAAGGTCAAAATTTATCAGAGGATTTCTCATACATCAAAGCATGTGGGCGTGGCTAAGTGTCAAACTTTTACTATTCGCCATGGAACATCAAGGTTCAGTAACTTCCACAGGAAAAGTCACAGCTGCATCAAATTTCCTATGTCTCTCTACAGACCAGTTCTGATCACATTGTCATGGTCTGGTGATGTCATCACCTTAGCCCCACCCACATCCAACAGGGAATCAACTGTTGGACGTTGTATTTCCTTTTAATTCCTGTAAAGCACTTTGTATTGCCTTGTTTCTCAAAATGTGCTAAAGCACTTTGTATTGCCTTGTTTCTCAAAATGTGCTAATAAAATTACCTTTATCTTTACAAAAGAAAATTGGTAAGATTTTGTGTTTTTGCAATGTTTCCCGACATCTACTTTCTCAGGAATGTCTGACTTTTGTTTCTCATGATTTACAATAAATTGCTTAAACTTTTATGTTTAGTTTAATTACTTCAGTCTTAGTATCACATTAGCTTAGTTGTCCAGGGGGTTGCAACCCTGAGGGCTGAGGGCTGTTACCATAGCGATCCGGGTCAGGGCCCATGGAGTTACGACAGCCGGAAGGAACAGGCCGCCATATTTTAGCTCAGGATCCATATGAACCACATTTAGTGATTGTTGTGATATTTGTGCCACCCCGACAGCGGGACTGTTGGGAATACATAATTCTGTTTTCCTCTGTCTCTTTTAGCTTTTGCAGGCTTGTATAAACACAGAGGCTCACACATACGAATGCAGCTTGTTTTAAAAGAAGTGACATTTACAAAACAAAACATAACCAATATAGTCATTTGTTACAACTATGGTTACATTAAGATGTAAAAAATCCAAACAACCTGTCTCCATGGAAACAGTACTGTATGCACCATAACAAGTTTCCAGATCTGTTAAAATAAAATAGATTTAACATTTAAGTGAAACTTTCTGGTGCACAGAAGAATAAAGTCTGTAATTAGCCTAATCAGATGGCTGAATGTGTTATTTAAAAAAAAAATACATAGAGTTAAATGTTTATGGAGCTGTAATCCTTTGAACAATGTTACCATAGAAATCATAAGGGCATCTGTCAAATGTAAATATTATGACAAAGATAATCTGAAGAGGTGGCTCAAAGAAATTGTAAGTAAATGCTTATTTCTTTATCACATATATTTGTAATAATTCATACTGATGTTTAATTCACTTTGCAAAATGTAGAATCATGTCACTACTAAAACTTAAACGTGTGAAGCAGAAATCATCCCTCTGTTTCATGATTCTAATTTATTTCTGTTAAAAGTGCTAGAAGTTTACAAAACATCTGTTTAAATGCATAGTTAGCTTAGCTCATGAAAACTTTCTAAATTAAAAACAGACATGAAAACTTTACTGAGAACTGCTGCGCAAATGTCGTGAATGAAATGTTACATGTTATGAATGTTTGTTTTACGCAGGACTGAAATGGAGAAACTTCACCTGGAAGAGAAGGCATCACTGGAAGAGGTTAGTTATTAAAACTTGTAGGAACTAAGTGCTACTTTTTTGTTTTTAATGGTTTTTCTGCATTTACTTTGAATGTTCTCTCTGTGCATGAACGGGATTTCTCTGGGTACTCTGGCTTCATGCCACACCTCAAAAACATGACATTTATTTTCATTTGGGTTCTCTGAATTGCTATAAGTAGGGGTGTGGGTGTGTAGGTGTGTGTGTGTGTGCATGGTTGTTGGTCCTGTATGTTTCTGTGTTGCCCAGTGACCTGACCTAACAAACCCCAAATCTTTATGTTATCTTTCAAAAGAGATCTGAAACCTGTACAGTCCAAAGAACCATTTTGCCTTCAGTCCAGATAAAAAACAACACTTTTTTAGAGCCATAAATGTTTCCCCGACTTTCAATTTTGATAAACATCTAATTATAGAAAATCTGTTGTCATTTTTGAAGTACCACAATTTTATTTCTTTTTTGGGATTTAAACAACAACATAATAATAATAACATAACAACATCCCGAGTTGTTTGGTTGGGTTTTGTTTATTTCTGTGTTTCTTAGTTCCTCTTCTTTTATTTGGATAAGCTGGTTTTTGTTTTGCTCTGGTTTGGTGCTTTTATATTATTCTCATTTCAGTATTTTATGTGTCTTATTTTTGGGTAGATCAGTCTTGTTTCTGTAATTCAGTCCTTTCTTAGTTATTCCAGTTCATTATGTCTCGTTGGTTCAGTTCTCCTTGATTTGTTTATTCCCCAGTGTTCCCCCTCAGTTTTTCTCTCTCCCCTCACACCAGCTAACTGTTAGTCTTTAGCCTGGTCCTTTGTGTCAGCATTCAGCCTCCCAGTACTTAAGATCTCTCCTTCAGTTACTCCTCGCTGGTTCCTCCTGTCACTTCCCTTTAACCTCCCCATGTTCTCATCACTGGTTTGATCTTTTCATTATTCACTGCACATTTCTGGTGTTTTGCATTTGGGTTTTCAATTAATCTGCCAACAAATCATCATGGCACACAAATCTTACATAAATCTATAGGATGTTGCTGAGGTCAGTAAACCTCATACATAGATTCGTATGTGAAGGATTAAACCAGCACAAACAGAGTCAGCGAGGAAATTTTAATCATATGTATGTATTGAATACAAAGATATATCTTTGAGATCACACTTCTCAGAACATCTAACAGCAAATCTCCCAAAGTGATCAGAGATTTTAGCCCTAACAACGGTTTTAATCAAGAGACTACCCGCCCAAATCATCACACAATAACTTTTCCCCCAAGAACCTGATCAGTTCTTCCCTCTTCAGCTGCAGGTGCAAAGTCTGTTTTCCTGAGCTGATGCACAAACTAATCCACTGCTTGGAGGAACTAACCTTCCACCCAGATTCACAGACATCCCTGTCCTCACAAATAGTTATTAATCATAAAACACCTGAATAATATATTAACTTCTAAAAATGTTAAATGTAAAAATTAAAACCTGAATCGGCCTTCAAAAACTCCCATATTAATGAAGATATTTGTGGAGAATTAGGTAAAATTATAGGATAGTTTTCAATGACAAGAAAAACAGATTAAAAAATACATAACTGGAACTTTTCTGTTGTGGAAATTCAATTGTTCTGTTGTATACTACTGACGACTATGAGCCGACTGTGGCTCTGTGGGTAAAGTAGTTGTTTTGTGATCAGAAGGTTGTAAGTTCAATTCCAGCTTCCTCCTGTCACATGTTGATGTACCCTTGTGCAAGGCACTTACCCCCTACTGATGTATAAATGTGTGAGTTTGTGTGTGCAAATGGGTGGATGTGACTCCAGTGTAAAGTGCTTTGAATGGTCAAAATGATTGGAAAAGCGCTATACAAGTTCAGTCATTTAGCATTTTATTAAAATGTACTTTTGTCATTATGCCTAGATTAAAAGACCATCAGTTGGTTTTTCTGCATTTTTAACTAAATTATTAGGAGCCATTAAAAATGTCCAGAGAGCCACTTGTGGGGCCACAGGTTCCAGACCTCCAGTCTACCTGAGAGAAAGGCAAATTTATACTTTTGCATTTGATTAAACTAAACGGGGAGATGTGTTAGGATGCTTTTCATCTTTGTAAAGCAATAAAGCTGTTGACTATCAAAGTGTTTCTGTATTATTTTTACTGTTGGTTATAATTACTGTATTTCCCTTCATAGAACCAAACCTGCACAAACCCAGGCGGACATGAAGATAAAGCCTCAGTTGGTCCCAGCGATGGACAGCAGGTTCAGCCCACCCAGAGGCTGCAGAAAAAACACCGTTGTGACAAGTGTCCGAAACATTTCAGATTGAAGTATCTGAAAATTCATCAACGCATTCACACTGGAGAGAAGCGCTATCTCTGTGACCAGTGTGGAAAGACTTTCATTCACAAGAGTAATTTTAACACTCATCTGCGAATCCACACTGGTGAAAAGCCTTATAGCTGCAGTCAGTGTGAGAAGAGATTCAAACAATCCACAGCTCTGAAGTGTCATCAGCAAATCCACACTGGTGAAAAGCCTTATAGCTGTAGTCAGTGTGAGAAGAGATTCAAACGTTACTCAAATCTGAAGCGTCATCAGCGAATCCACACTGGTGAAGAGCCTTATAGCTGTAGTCAGTGTGAGAAGAGATTCAAACAATCCACAGCTCTGAAGTGTCATCAGCAAATCCACACTGGTGAAAAGCCTTATAGCTGTAGTCAGTGTGAGAAGAGATTCAAACGTTACTCAAATCTGAAGCGTCATCAGCGAATCCACACTGGTGAAGAGCCTTATAGCTGTAGTCAGTGTGAGAAGAGATTCAAACAATCCTCAGCTCTGAAGCGTCATCAGCGAATCCACACTGGTGAAAAGCCTTATAGCTGTAGTCAGTGTGAGAAGAGATTCAAACGTTACTCAAATCTGAAGCGTCATCAGCGAATCCACACTGGTGAAGAGCCTTATAGTTGTAGTCAGTGTGAGAAGAGATTCAAACGTTACTCAAATCTGAAGTGTCATCAGCGAATCCACACTGGTGAAGAGCCTTATAGCTGTAGTCAGTGTGAGAAGAGATTCAAAAAATCCTCAGCTCTGAAGTGTCATCAGCGAATCCACACTGGTGAAAAGCCTTATAGCTGTAGTCAGTGTGAGAAGAGATTCAAACGTTACTCAAATATGAAGCGTCATCAGCGAATCCACACTGGTGAAGAGCCTTATAGCTGCAGTCACTGTGAGAAGAGATTCAAACGTTCCTCACATCTGAAGCGTCATCAGCGAATCCACACTGGATAAAAAGCCTGATCCACGTAAGACAGCAGCAACATCTGGAATGTGAGGGAACTTCTTTCTCTCCTCCTGTCTTCTATCACTATGGCGACAACAGTCGGTGCTGTCAGTAACATCTATATCAATAATAATAACAAGCATGCAAATAAATTGTCTTGTCATCCTTTTGTTGTAGCAAAAACAAAGATGCTGTCAGGATCTGGGGTTGTTTGAGTTTGGTTTTGGAATTTTGTAATCTTTGGTGTTCCTTAGATTTGTCTATTTTTGCCTTGTTTTCCACTTCTGTTCTTCCTTAGAGTAATTGAATAAAGTTTATTTATAAAGTGTCTGTCACAGACATAAAATCACAAATCACAATAGAAATCAGCCTTAAAACAATAGAAAACATAAAACCAACATAAGAAACACAGTAAAATCAAGAGATAAAAGCCTGAGAAAATACGAGGTTTTTAAAAACCTTCAGAGTCAGAAAAACGGAGCTGCAAGTGTAAACTGTTCCACCGCCACCGACTGAAAGGCCCCCGTTAGTTTTTAACTGTGTTTAACCGTGTTCATGGAACAACCAAAACATTCAGAGTTTGAGAACAAAGACCATGAGCAGCAGAATATTTAGTTAAAAGCTGACAAAGGTAATCAGGAGCCTGGTCTTGTAATGTTCTGTATGTCCGCAGAAGTACTTTAAAACAAATCTTAAAATCACCTGGAAGCCTGTGGAGTGAAAATGGAACAGGAGAGATATGGCAGAATTTATTGGATTTGCTGAGAAGTCTGGCTTCTGCGTTCTGTATTGATTGCAAAGGTGAAATTGAGGATTTATCCAGGCAGTTAAAAAGAGCATTACAGTTTTCCAGAGGAGATGACATAAAAGCTGGAATGATTTTCTCCAGGTCAATTCTGGAGACCATTTGTCTAATTTTAGAAATGTTTCTGAAATGAAAGAAATTAGAACAGGAAACAGCCTTAATGTGAGTCAAAGCCATTTGATTCATCATAATCATCCAAAAAGGAACCCAAACTGGGAATGCATCTTATATTAATACATGACTGTGCTGCATAAACTCCTGTACCTAAGTGGCCCATAAAGGATCAATTTGACCTGAAAGAAATGAAGGAAACAAGATGTGGAAATGATATTCATGAATTTTTATACTTTATATTCACTGCAAAAAAAATCACCTGCAGAAATTTGCCTTTAAAAATTAGCCTGAAAACATAAAATAAAATTAAAAAATTAATATTTTTCAAGAAACATTTGCGGGAGAATTTTTTTGTGCATTTAGAGTAAAAAATATATATATTGATAATTGCACAGAATAGATTCAAGGTTGTAATTTCAATGTGTAAAAAATGAGATTAAATTTCTTCCATTTAAAATCTAACAGCTAAATTATGACAGAAAACGTAAATAGTGTTCCTACACATTTTTCCACATTCAATTTTTTTTATTTTTCAATACTTTTCAATTGTTTGACTTGTGTGAATGGTAATAATAACCCTAGAATCTCAATTCTAGGGTTTTATATACCAGGACAAAATATCCTTCTGAACTCTGAAATTGGTTTAAATGTGACCGCAAAGGTGAACAAAAGTCAAAAAAGATACTTTTCTCCAACTGGAAAATGTTCAGACTGTTGGAAAATTTCATCATAATTCTTCCAAACTTGATGAATCATTGCTAACGTGTCCATATTAGCACACAAAGATCATGTTTTCATACAGATGCTCACTCTGATCCCTCTATTTTCAATACTTCACTTTGTTTTCCAACTCAACGCTCTGCAGGTTTTCCAGTGGAGTTATTAGTTCACCGCCTGTCAGAAAGCTGCAGAGGAAAACTGACACTTTATTGTTAAATTAACTTGAGTCTTTCTAGAGAAGAAAAAATGGTTTCTTGTAGAATTTCTATTTTTCAAATGAAATGTACATTGAAAATAAACGGTTATCAAACACCGATGGCGTCCTGGTGATTTTTACTTGAACCTGCAGCAACAGGTGGCTCGATTCTGACAGAGTTGGGTACTAACTAATTACACTTACCCAAGTATCTTTGAAAAAAATACTTTAAGGAGTACATTTACTACTCTGTACTTTCAGTAATTTTATTATGAAGTATTTCTACTCTAACTTGAGTAACATTTCTGGATTTTCTACCCAATGAATGAAAAACAAACATGTTTTAACCAAAATTTCACCAGACACACACCTGCAGTTTCTATTAAAGTTTAATAAGTTTTATATTGAAAGAAACTGATTTGGACAAAAATATTTTGAATAATATTTTTACTTTTTGCTCCTTATATGAATTATTGTCATTTTCGTCTTTAAAACAGTAAAATTTCCACTTAAATTTATATTTCAGTCCATCTAATGATGTAATTTTTAAATATTAAATGATTGATAATCTAATCAGTACTTGAGTACTTTTTACCAAATACGTTTTGCTCTTACTTGAGTAATTTCTTGGACAGATGCTTTTTACTTTTACTTGAGTAAAATATGTTGAAGTAGTGCTGCTCTTACTTGAGTACAATTTCTGAGAACTTTATCGGATCAATACTAACAAGACAAGACTGAAATATTGTTTAATTTTTGTACTGCAGTTTCTCAACTCTTACTGAAAACAGATTTTTTGATTGGGTCTCAAATTATATATTTTTTTGTTTAGGAAAAAATGCACACACATTTCAATTGTTTCTGTTAATTGTGTAAATATGTTAAAGTATTTTGTAGAATATAAACTTTAAAGTTTGAACAAAGTAAGTCAAAGGAAAACGCACCAAACACCTAAAGGTCAGAAGTTTGGTATATCAGTGTTAAAATCAGCGGCAGTGGCCCGGTATTTACATGGTTTCAGATTGATATAAAATAAATTAGAATAATAAAATACACAGTATTGCACAACTCTATTAACAACAATTTGAACAACTGTAGCAAATAAAGTCGCTGGTGTGTGAAAAATGGTGAGAGGTTGGACAAAGTTAACATTTATTAGTAATTCAATCTGAATTGTTGGATATTTAAAAAATATATTTTAATGGATTGGTTTGGTTTTATGTTTCTAAATCAGATTATTTTACATATTTTCGGAAGGGAAATATAATTTAAATAGAAAACTTAATGTTTCAGTGAAAAACCCCAAATAAAATCTATATTATTGTTCAAACCTGTTTATAGTGAAGCCATTTTAAAACCGATGCTGTGGGGCGTGCTGTGGTGGAGCAGGGGGTTAGCACGCCCCACGTTTGGAGGCCTTAGTTCTCGACGCGGACGTTGCGGGTTCGACTCCCGGGCCCGACGACCTTTGTCTTCCCCCCTCTCCTCACCCCTCCTTCCTAAATACGAGCCACTAGCGCCGCAAAAACTCTTCGGAGAAAAAATGCTGATGCTGTGGCACCCACTGGTGTCCGCAAGTACAAATCACTGCAGCAAACGGAAAGGGGCGGGGACTGACCACTGTCAGTCACATACCTTATTTGGAAATGGGACCATTGTACTCTGGATGTGAAGGGGGCGCTATTTCCTATATTATCCATGGTCTCCCGTTTTATTTCCATTTGAAATCTGTGATATATCTTCATCTTTAGGAAGGAGTTTCACTCTCAACATGTACTTGAACTTCTCTCCTTTCTTTATTAATTTATAAATAAATGATTTCTCTATTTATTAATTTATTAATAAATAAATAGAGAAATCCTTCCCTCCGCCGCCCGCAGGTCGGCTGGGTTGCTGGGGGAACAGAGGTTGATACATAAACGACACACATGAATATATAAAACAAAAATGACTTTGAAAATAAAACATCAGTACATCTATATGAACCTGGTACAAAGGATTCTAATATAAATAAAGAATGTCATATTATTAATTTATTAATTTTTAATTTATTTATTAATTATTTATTAATTATTTTTTTACTTCAGCGCAGCTCACAGTTTTTAACAAATTCCGTAGCTTTTCCTGTACTTCTTAGTCGTATCTTTTCAGGCCTGCTACTGCCTCTAGAGGTGCGGGGGTGGTAACACTACAAATATAATTACGTCACTTAACTAGAATACCATCAAGTCTTTATTATTAGGCATGAGCAGCAAAGCGCTGCGAAGGCCTGTTGTTTTCATACTGTTTATTATTATGATTCTGCCACCCTCTTTGGGGGCCTTTTTGGGGGTTTTATAATATTCAAAAACTCACCAAACTTGGCGGACACGTCAAGGCTGTTTAAAAATTTTGTATTTTAAGGTCATCACAAAAATTGCAAAAAAACCCGGCTCAACGGCGCCACCTAGCAACTTTCAAAAGACCCTTTGCTATTCCCTTACTTCACAGTAGAGACTTGAAATTTGGTACAATTGTACAGCTCACCAAGACGCTCAGCATAACAAACTTTGGTGGGCATGGCCTCATTTCTCTATAGCGCCCCCTAGAATATTTTAAATGATCAGCCCCAAGCAATGCTTTAACCTAGAATTATGAAACTTGGTACACATGTGTATCTTGTCAGGACGTACAAAAAAGTCTCTTGGAGCCATGGTCCAAACCCATCAGGAAGTCGGCCATTTTGGATGAAAGCCGTCATTTTCTCTTTTTTATAGACGTCGTACCTGATCAAACTCCTCCTACAGTTTTTTAGATACAGACTTCACAATCACTCAGCACACTTCTGAGGGATCAAAGGTTAAAATTTATCAGAGGATTTCTCGTACATCAAAGCATGTGGGCGTGGCTAAGTGTCAAACTTTTACTATTTGCCATGGAACATCAAGGTTCAGTAACTTCCACAGGAAAAGTCACAGCCGCATCAAATTTCCTATGTCTCTCTACAGACCAGTCCTGATCACATTGTCACGGTCCGGTGATGTCATCACCTTAGCCCCACCCACGTCCAACAGGAAATCAACTGTTGGACGTTGTACTCCCTTTTACTTCCTGTAAAGCACTTTGTATTGCCTTGTTTCTCAAAATGTGCTAATAAAATTACCTTTATCTTACTTTATAATTACCATCAAGGCTTAATAAATTCCAAATGGAAAGTCACAGCTGCATCAGACTTCCTATGTCTCTCTACAGACCAGTCCTGATCACATTGTCATGTTCAATTGATGACATCATGTTATCCCTGCCCATTTCCAACAGGAAGTCACCTGTTTTTCTGCTGTATGTCTTACGTTTATTGTATTATTTAAATGGATTTAATCCTGTGCAAACTCACTTAAAATGATAATATGATGAACTCTGTCGATGCTCGCTGCTGGCTGAACCGTGTGGGCATGGCCAAATGGTGAGTATCAATCTCTAGCCATATCATACGATTGTCTTTAAATCACACACGGATGATCCGATTGGCACCAAACTCGATATGTAAGACCTTTGTTCACCTCTGAAGAGCCCAACAGTATTGAAATGTAATTTGACTCCTTTGCGCCCCCTAAGTTAATTCATCAGCAATATCTCCTCGCCACATCGACCGATCTGCTCCAGATTTTTTGTGAGTCGTCGGCGAGCGCTGCTTCTGCGGTGGCGAGCGGGCGGCGGTGCTGGAACCCCTGAGGTGGCCAATAGGCCGGAGCTGCGCTTGGCTGCAAGGGCTGCTTGAGGCTGCTTGAGGCTGCTTGAGGCTGCTTGAGGCTGCTTGAGGCTGCTCGCAGTTTTAATTTGACGTTGTTTTGTTCTCTTTTCTTTTTCCTTTCCACTCTAAGATGTAAAGTGGAAAATAATTTCTTGAAGTTGCACTGTGTATTTGCTCAAGCAACCTATTTAGTTTAACAATATGAAACATTGTTAAACTATAGCTTAACAATGTTGAACTAATACAAGATAGTTCTTATGAATATTATTTGTTACTTCCATGAAAAAAAAACTGAACTGACACATTAATGTGCAATTAATTAAATAAGGTCGGGGGTAGAGGGGGGAGTTATGTAGAGAACAGATCTCTCTACTTTTTCCACCTTTTCATTCCTTCATGCAAGAATTCCTAAAAACATTTTGGTAGCATTAAGAATGTATTCCCAGAAATGAGAGTCTTTTAATCTAAGCGTTTCTGTAGGATTACAACAACACAAATTGACAGCTGAGTTAAAAAAACATGTAAGTTAAAAGGCCAAAGGCGAGAAGATGTCACATGTGCTGGTCGTAATTTTTCCTCTCTCTCAGCGGGGAGGCTTTTAACAATGACTTCTGAACCTCTGCCTGTTTTGCTACTTCGCAAGCAACGTTTCAGGACGTCATTTGCGTGACGTTGATTCTAACCTTGCTGGGGCCGGGGACCGGCGGGTTTCCAGGAGAGTGGAGGGTCGGGATGACCGGTGCAGCCAGCGGGGTCTGCGCCGGCGTGCTGGGCTCGCTGCTGCTCATCTCGCCGGCCGATGCCGACGCCGAGCCGGACGCGGCCCCCTTCCCTCCGCCGCCCGCAGGTCGGCTGGGTTGCTGGGGGAACAGAGGTTGATACATAAACGACACACATGAATATATAAAACAAAAATGACTTTGAAAAAAAAAACATCAGTACATCTATATGAACCTGGTACAAAGGATTCTAGTGTTGTAGGTCTCTGAAGACTTGACTGCTTTTATCATCCTGGTTTTAATCATTTACGTTTAAGAGACCTGGTCAGAGTTCATGCATTTTTTAGTACAAGAGAAACATATTTTAATGTGATTTCTTTGGTTTTAGGCAGAAAAAATTTCTATTTAAAATATATTTTTAAAACTGTGGAGAGCATTGATTCATGTAGATTCATTTCATTGGTTACTGACACAAAATATGATCAGAACCACGAAGTAACTGAAGCATAAACACGTTACTGATTAATCTTTATAAAAAGCTGTTAGCATCAACATGCTTATTAAACTAAAGATGCACCAAGTTTGTGATTGGAATCAGCTGATGTTTTTAGCTTGACTGATCAGTGAATGCATGCTACACACACTCAGGTTGTAATCCCAACACTCTTTGGTGCGGATGCTGACTCAGTATTGGTGAGGTGTTAAAGTAAAGTCAAAAGAAGCAGAGAAATGTAAGAAGCAAGAAACTGTACAATTGCTTCTTGTAATTGTAACAGTGCATGAGAAAAAAAGAGAGAGAGAGATTTTCACCAGATAACAGGAAGGCTGAAAGGTCCGCAGTAAAATTGCTCTGTTTTTTTCTTTTTGAGCTTTCAATCTTATATTTTTATCTGTTGGAAACCTATTGGAAAACTCAGAACCCAAATATAGACGAAGACTGCTGTTTTAGTAATGCTAACTGTGCTAACCATAGCAATTGCTAAAGGCTGTTTCCAAAGAGGCTATACTTATACCTACTACATTTAACACAAATCTAATGCCTTAAATGTAATTCTGCAACTGAAAAATAATTATGTTAAAATTTTGAATTGCTGTCTTCTTTCTGTATGTTATTATAGTGTAATTTATAAAAATGTAAATAAACTACTTTTATGGTTAGAAATAATGTCCATAAAGTACACAGTGCTGCATGAAGTAAAACCAACAATCAGCCACATAAATAATGGTGTCTGAGAGGGCTTGGAGGGTTGACGGTGTTGAAGACTTGAGCTCACCTTGGGCCTTCTGGCCGTGGTCTGAGAAGCACAGGGAGGAGAAAGTAAAGGAAGCAGCGGAAGGTCAAAGGGCAGGAGAAGGAGGGATTGGAAGAAGGGAGGAAACAAACAGCCAGGGTTAGAAATTTAAGGCAAAATTCATTGTAATTGGGAAATCACAGAAAAAAAAAGGAAAAAAGGGTGGATGATAGCGATATGACCGATCTGTAGTGGAATATTTTCTACTTCTCCGATAGTAAAATTTCCTCCCGTCCATCTTATTGACTATTCTTTTAATAACAGCTCTCAGCTGGTCTGTTGTACCTCATGTCTTCCACCCACATGACCAAAACCACGGGAACAACAACGCACTGTGACTGGTACGGCTACTTCGACATCAATGCCCACTTTGTGTCTCCATCCATCTCATCTGAGCCTGGATCTTTTGTTCTGCGTACACAATGCAGTCGGGCTAAGATAATAGCTTGTTATCCCAATACATCACTTGTCGAGACTGAGACGCCACACAAGACGGACCGAAGGGGAACGCAGAGAAATCTGAAGAGACTCCACAGCAAACCAGTCACTTTTCAGCCAAAAACGCTTCCTGAAACCCAGAATGTCGAGCAAACAATAGCGATAATTTGCCAGCAATGGGTCTTAAATCGCTGCAGAGAAATTTTAGCCTGCTCTGCTTTGCTGAATTGCTGTGATTTGGCCACTTTGGAGTATGTTTGATGCCACCAACCTTGCTTAGCTTGACATGAGAGGTTGAGCAGCTAAAGCCTGTCCTTTGCCTACATCTCCCAGAACGCTGTGCGGTTCTGGATCGGAGTTCAGGGAAAATTTGGAATATTCTATCAAACGTATTATCTATTGATATTGATCCTGCAACTTTTGCAATATACATACATATATATACTCTATATATATATATATATATACTGTATATATATACAGTATATATACAGTATATAGTTTATATATATGTGTGTTGATATTGCTCAGTCCTAGTACATATAGAATTAGAATTTAGAATATATGTTGGTTTGTACAGAGTTTTTTCCTTATAATAATAATAAATTAAATTATCATTTAAAAACTGCCTCTTATATTTGCTCAGAACAGAAAAATTCAAGAAAAAATAAAAAAGGGTGCAAATACTTTTATGATACTGTAAGTCTAAATTGATCATTGCAATCTACATTTTTCTTATGTACACAGGGTTTCCCTCAGTGTATTATAAGCCTGGCGGGCCCCCAGGCTAAGCATTACTTCTTTATTTAAGTCTTTTTAAAATGTTTGTATGTTTTAAGGCTTTATAGTTGGTGTTCAGGTATTAATCTTCCAATCTTTTAATAACACATAATTATCAAGTGATATTTTCAAATTTCCTGTCAACTTTAAATATTTTTTTAACTCAAAAACCGCTGGATGAACGACTGCCCTGGCACCCAACCACTGGGCTTAGCAAGTTTCCTGAGGGAAACCTTGCTACATTTCTCCTCTTTTAATATAACAGAATCACATGCACAGACATTATGGAGTTCCTCTGCTTTTATCTTCTACTTTTTATTTCCACCGTTTTTTTGGCCTTCTGCACACCCACCCCCAACTCTGCTTATAGCTTTAGGCATCATTATCGCTTCGGCTCCTTATCGCTCCTTATCGGATTAGTGGGATCGTTCAGATGAACCGAGCCTGAGTAATCTAAACAGCTGCAGCCAATACCCAGCGAGAGCTACCAATCTAAAGCCACCACTACATTATCAGGACAAGCACAGAAATATGATTTAAAAACACGTTGTGTGCAAAGTGGAGCTGCTTAATAAGATGGAAAAAAACTAAATAAAAAGTTTTCATTGCAGGCTAAATGCAACACAATCATTTTAAAGATGTAGACACATGCTTGAACACAAAAAACACGTACTAAACAATAAGAACACAGCAGGAAGACTCTCCAATGTCACTGAAAAAAGGGAGAAAACTTCAAAGCATGATCTTTGTAAAATTATAGTATGACGGCAACAACGACAGCAAAGGCGACATCCCTACAGAAAAAAAAAGAGGATTATAGGAAGTTCTGTACCTTCCGGGTTGTAGGAGTCTGTCTCATCATATTTGTAGGAGGACAACACACACACACACACAAGAGACAGTCACCAAGAAACACGCACAGAGGAAGGAGATAAAATAGGTAAAGATCTACGGAGAAAAAGAGTTCAGGACAGACAGGCTGGAAGCCGAACAATCAGGACAGGCAGCGGCTCAGGCTGGGAAGCTGCAGTGGAGCAAACGGCCGTGACGATTTTATTCCCAGGCTCCCCCCCTCCCCGCCTCGGTCCATCCCTTCCTCCCCGCTGTCGTCCTCCTTTATGTCCTCTTTCTCGGTTTCTCTCATAATCCGTTAGCCGGAGCCCTCGGTCGATGCCTCCTCTGTGCTCTCACCACCGCTGTCGCCCCGGCTACACAAGAGATGCTTCTGCCTCCCTTAACCTACCGCTCCCCTCTCTCCCACCCCAAACTGCGATTTGTCAGCCCGGACCGATGCCGCGCGCCTGCATTACATCACTGTGTGCCCTCCCTGCCTCCTCGCTGCTCACCCACTCATCACCACCCCGACCAGAGACAGACAGACAGGGAGGGAGGGATGGGTGAGGCAGCAACTGGGGACAGACAGAGGCTGAGAGACAGAGGAGGGCGGCGCCGTGAATGGAAGTGTTGAGGTGGGGTGCGAGGGAGGGGGGGGGATAAAAATGAGCAGCAATGCTGATGCAAACCTCTCGTCTCCTAGCAACACTGGTAGGCCCTCCAATGGGATTATTAAAACAAGGTTCACAAAAACCACAGGGGATTGTTGGATGGGGCGGAGGGGGGGTTATACCTGATGTGCTTCATGGAGTCACTCCTGATTATTATTCATTCATTTCTTCAAGTCATTTCTGAATCTTCCTTAGATGATATATTTGAATATCATATTTGAAAAAAAGGGGCAATAAATCAACCTGTTGCTGGTAACAGAGAGTCTTGACAGGTGGTAAAATAAAAAAGGTCTATCCACCTAAAGGTTCTAGCCAAGTTGGGTGCAAGTTGGTTAATGCCCTCCCCTATGGAGAAGGGACTATAGTGCGTCGACTAAATGCTATACCACTCAGTTGAAATGAGGCAAAACTGTACTTAAAGGCCACAAGTGATGTACATTCTTGTGGCAGTATTGCATAGTATTGAATTTGTATATTTTCCTGATATTGTGCGTCCCTAATTTGATCTAAGCCGTTCCATTGTAGCTTTGTCAGTAGGTTCTGATTCTTTGTCCAACTGGAAGGTGAACCAGTGCCACAGTCTCAAGTCTTTCTCAGTCTCTAACAGGTTTTCTTCCAGCATTGCTCTTTATTTAGAACCATGCATCTATACATAGTATATATGACCAGCTTTTCTATTTCAGTTAAGGTTAAGCAGCATAAGAGTTTCTGACAGTGTTTGTAATGTATTTGATTTGTGTTGCTCTATTCCATAAACTCCCAATAAGGTATGTTGAGTTATGTGGCTGTAAGTGTGGTGAAAGGTGAAAAGGGGCTGGTCACCCGTACCTATTAGCCCTACTTTCACCCCAGAACGCGCAACGATTGTGGTAAAACAAGGTTGCAGTGTAGTATCAATAATCTAAATGGTCATTTGAATCCTTAACAGAAAAAGCGAGTTGAGTAACTACCACGATATCTCCCTCAGCTCCACTAATCTCCTCCTCTCGGACAACATCTCAGCAGGACGTTAGAGAGCAGAAAGAGGATTAATTTGGGGCCGATACCCTGATTAACTGCAAGCTTTGAACCTAAAGCACTATCATAGAAAAAAACCCAACTCTGTTTATGTGTATCATAGCAGAGCAGTCGAGGGAAATCTGTTCGGTTTAAATATTTAACGTCTTTCTCTCTAAGCCATTTGCTTTCTCTCCACTCTGCGATTCAGGAGATGCTCTCAGAGTGATGGAGTGAGAGGCTGGAGAACAGAAAGGAACGATGAGCTCAGATGCAGATGTATCAGGTTCCTGCCTTCCCAGGAAAGAAAAGCTATATTGCCCCAGGGTCACTTGGTGCAAGACAGATAGGGGATAAAATTACCACCATGGAAGCATTAGCAACACTTTACCAAACACCATCAGCTGGTATGGGGTGTGCATGTCCACAAGATACACGTCTCCTTCCCTCATCTGTAAAAAGAATGCATACGTCCAGCACTGCCTTGTGTGTTTCTGAAATGTCAGCTTTCCTCAGATTGAACAGTGGAGGTTCGTCGTTGGACCACGGTAAAGTTCAGCCTCCTGGATGCTGGAAATGATCGAATATAGCAGGCCGACAGGAAATCTATGCTCTGCAGGTCTCTGCAGGCGGGAGGGCGTCTCATTTCACCTCGGTCACACTCTGACATTTTCCGTTCGCTACGACGGAGGAGCGTCCGCGCGTAGGAGTCAGAGGACGATGGTTAACGAGCCACAGTGGATCTCATGGTGAGTCCAGAAAAAATTAAATAAAGGATGTAAACAGATTTTTAAAACTGCAAAGTATATTTGAGTAAATATTTCCAGCCTGTTATTTCTGGATCCGTCATTGTATTGAAGATATACATATCCTGATGGAGGACAAAAAAAAGCTGATCAGTGACTTTCCGCTTTGCGCCTGCTGCAGGACGATTTGTTCACATATGCAGCAAACGTCTCTAATTAGCCTCTTGCAGCACCAACATCCACTGAACTGTCCACTTTCTAAAAGACTAAGCAACGATGCAGAACTGAATTGTTTCTGGTTCAGAAAATTTGCTACCATTGATTTTAAGTTTGTTTCTTTTTCTACAAAGAAACAAATAATACCACTGATACATATGAACTCGGAGAAGATTCTGAAACTACCTCCAGCTCCTGATGCTACAGAAATCCTCATTTTAAAAAATCTGTCAACTGCATGAATGAAACAAAAATAATGAAATAATAAAAATCCCACTATGTAGTCAGATAAGATGTTTGTTAAAGGGGCAGAGTTATGTGTCTTCTAGGCATTTAATAACACTTTATAGCTTTATTAAGTAAATATGTTAACTTCAGTTGTTGTAAAAATATTGTATATATGAAACATGACTTAAATTACAGTTCATAATTTAACACCTTGAATTAATTTAACTTCCTGAAACTCCACCTTCAGGAAGTAATTACAACAAGGCCCCTTTATTAACCCTTTAACTACCTTTTTACCATGTGCATCATGCTGTGAGGCAGATTAAAGGATATGAAAACTGTATTTTGAACTTAACTTCATAATAATAATACTAATATCAATTAATTATTATTATCTTAATTTTTTTTTAAGATAACAGATTTTCTAGTCTAGTAATGTCTTCCAGCTTACAGATCATACGCAAAAAGTGAACTTAGCAAAAAATTTTCTATTCACCATGAATGAAAATATGCAAAAATAGTCTGTGAAAACTGTGCTAATTTAAAATCAGATCTATACTACAAGGTCTGAAAATATTAAAAGTGTCTATCGAAAATAAAGCATTTTTTATTTTTCTTTCATCACACGTAAATATGCACAAGAAGCAGACAGGCAGAGAGCGTAGAGACGGAGCAAACATGGCGGACGGAGTTGAATGAATGCAGAGTGAGCCGGTGAGGTGGAGTGAACGGTTCAGGTGAAGACAGACTCTCTTATACAAACGCAGAGCGCCTCGCTACAAACAGCGGGGGGCGGCGGAGCGGTGAGCTGCGAGGAATCATGGGAATGATGCAGCGGCAAGGCCATTCAGAGCCACGGCTACCACGGCGACAGCGGCCATTATCATCACCAGAACACTGCAACAGTACCGAGTTTAGGGAAACATGCTGCACCTTTTTGGGCTTCAGTCCTCGCTGCGTGGTCCAAGGAGGGAGAGGAATGAGTGGGGGGATGGAGGTTAAAGGTCAAGAGAAAGACAGCGGCATGCAGGGGTTGACGGGAACTTGGGTGACTTTTGGTCATCTTTGGAGAACCGTAGACAGATTTACAAGTCGTTTAGTTGGTTTATTTTCTAACGAGTTGCACATGTAGCGTCCGATAAGAGTATTAACATTTATTAAACTTTATCATGTTTCATCATAATCACAAATTTCGATGTGTTTTATTTGGATTTTACGTGAAAGACCAACACAGAGTAGAGGATGAAAGCAAAGAGAAACAACAAGACTTTCTGCAAAAATAAACAAAATGTTACCAAGTATTTTTGGTATAGTTTCTAGTGCAAATATTTTACTTCACTTGAAATAAGACAAGACCAACATAGAAGTTACTTTTCAGCAAGATATAGGAGCTTGTTTTGAGTCAATAATTCCTTAATATGAGTTTTTTTTAAAAAGTACTCGTTTCATTGGCAGATTGTTTTACTTATAACATGGGGAAAATGTCTTGTTTTCAGCAAAATAATCTGCCAATGGAACTAGACTTGTATCAAAATGATGTCTTTAAAACCCGACTTTGCAACTCATAATTATTACTTTAAAACTCAATTATGACTAAAACTCAGAATTATGAATTTAAACCCCATAATTATGACTCAAAAACTCAAAGTTGCGACTTTAAATTCAAGTCATAATTTATTACTTTAAAACTCAAAATTCTGAATTTAAAACCTGTAATTGGACTGTTGTTTATCTTTCATGGCAGAAATGGGCTTCTGTAGAAAAGCACACCCTGTGCCTCATGTTTACTGTGTCCACTGCGTTTCTTGTGACAAAAGGAACTTTTTATAGCTTTGCTTGAGCATTTAAAACTCTTTTTCCTCCATTTGCATATATAATCGCAGCAAAACAGTATTCACTTATGATATGAGACTGCTGAAGGCAATTGTTTCCACTGAATGGTACTTAACAGTAGGAAAAGGAACTGAAAATTGGAAAACTCTGCCTAACTTTTCTTCCCCTTCACAGTCATGTGCTGCTTTGTGTCGGTCTGTCATTTGAAATCCCGATAAAAGGCGCTGTGGTTTGAGGTTTTAAAACGACAAAATGGAGTATAGAAGTTTTTGCAAGGTAGAGTAAAAACAGAAAACAAAATGTGGTAAATACCACAAATGTTTTTGTAGCTTTACTTCAGTTGCTACTTAAAGATGAGACCTCAAAGCTGTGAAAGTTTCACCTCTTTTCAGGGAACTTTCATCAGATTTCTGAAAGACTAAGGTAAGCAGTAAAACAGTTTGAGCTGAAAATCTCACATAAACTACATGCAAATAAATCATACACTAAAAACACGCTAATCTAAATCCCGTTAAGCATCAGATGTGATTTAATTTAAAGGAAATACTGCCCCCTGCTGGACCAAACATTAGACTCTGGATTCTGGACCAAAGAAGCTAAACTGCATTGTTGGTTTCAGATGTTTTTTTGAAGTTTTTGAGTTTCTGCATGAATGCGAAGCATCATTTATAACAGGTTAAACTGCCAGTTATCAGATCAATGCTGAAGCATGCTGAAAATTAATTTCTTTTACAGTAAACAGGAACACAACGTCACTTTTAGTGTTTTATCTACTGGACACAACTTATACCAGTGTGGATGACATTTGACCTACCAGTTTGGCAGACTTGGACGTCTCCAGGATCTCTGCAGAGATAAAACAAAGAAACAAAGACATATAGTCAAATATCGTTATCATACAACTCTGCTTTACAAGTTGTAAAGTTTAGAGACACATCCTGTCATAAAGACTACAAAGTCAATACAATATGTTATGTTTTGAACAGATTGTGACCACATTACACTGCACTGTCATCTCCAGATGAAGCACTTCTATTAAACTTCCCATATACTGACCTTTTCCCTTTTATTTAGCTTTAGCAATGGATCTTTTAAGCAACACGTTAGAGATATTGTTTTTTTATCGCAGGAAGCTGTTTTCGGCAAACATACTAATATTTATTAAGATTAGTCTTATAAAGTATTTATTAGAAAGCCATAATTAGTTTTTTCTGATCATTGTGAAGATATGAAACACTCAAGAAGCACAAGTACTGTGTCATGTGTCGTTTTTCTCTTCATACCTAACCCACGGTGGCCTACAGGTGGAAACGAAACAAAAAGCACAAACACACAAAAAGAACGAATGCAACCAAAACAAAAAATTATGCAATCACAGAAAAAAATGTTGCATCAAAAGGAACAAAACCAAAAGGCAAAATGGCGCAAACAGCAAAAACAACAGCAACAATGCTGCAAACTCAACCCACGAAAAGCTCCGGACCACTAGGGGGAGTCGGCCACCAAAATAAGTGACCAGACCCTCTGTGAAGATGGGATGTCATTATTTAAAGAGATGTGGAAAAGAGAATGAAAAGGTGCATTACTGTTCTGAAACATTCATTTGTACCATTCTCCATTAACCTGATAAATGGCAGACTAGCGGGGCCCGGACAGAGTAACAGGAGGTCCAGACGATGACCAACAGCAGCATGCAGAGGATGTATTGTATGTGAGTGGAAATGGTACTGCCGATCTGATATTTTGCTTTTATGTATTTCTGTTTTCATGTATTTATTTATTTTTATTGTTGTATTGCAGTTTTTGCCCCTGCTTCCAAGAGAAATTTCTTATCTTATCTTATGTCTGTTTCCAATACACATTCTTTTACAATATTATAAAACAGCAGTGTATTGACGCAGGTAATATTGCCTACTCCAGACTCCCCCTAGTGGCCCAGAGGATGGCTGTTTGGCAGGATGAGTTTACAGCATTTTATGCTTGTTGCTGTTTTTACTATTTTGCTTAATGCTTTTTTTTAAGTTTTAATTGTTTTGACTTTGTGAAGCCCTTTGTAATCTATATGTGTGTGAAAGATGAAACAGAAATAACATTTTAGTTACATTTAGTATTAGTAATTTTTTTTCTCACTTTTTCCACCTCCTGTTGTTGCAGAATTTTGCTTGCAGTTGCAGCATCTTTCTTTTGAATGTTTTTTTTCTGTTGATTCTTGGGCGTGGGTTTTTCTATTTTCTGGGATTGTAAAATTTTTCCTTTGCATGGTTTTTCCTGCTGTTTGTTTATTTATTTATTTATTTAGAGTTAGTGTTTTTGGAGTTTCAAGCAGTGTCAAATTTAAGCGCATTTTTGCCATTTTTGCATCCGTCGGCCACTTTACAGTCAGCCAGTCTCTGGAAACACTAAATGTAAATTCTGCCGGGAACTCTACGAACGTGTTCGACTTGCTTCACACATGCGAGCGCTCACCTCGTTTGGGGACCCTGCCGGTGGTTGGCTCGGGGGTCTCCGGGGAGGTGTCAGCGCCGTCGTCAAACAGCTGGATCTGAAACAGAGACAGAGAGCAGGAATGAGTCGGTCATGTCTGAAAAAAACAAAAACAAACAAAAAACACAGACTTCCACCTCCAGCCCGCTTTACAACGAGGCGGACCAATCCAACACCCTCATCAACCTCATGTTTCACCGATACAAAACAACAGAAGACTTTTTATAATTCATGAAAGGCCTTTAAAATATTTAGCTCAACTGTTAACTACTGCAGGTATTTAGGATGGGCTCTGAAAACACGATGGAAATTGTCATTCGGAGATGAAGACAAACCAACCAGATCTGCATTTTTTAATTGCAGCCTTGAATTATTATGCGATGACAAGAAGACACATGTAAAACATGCTGAGCCACACATACCAATAAACTTGTGTTCAAGGGGAAGAAGAAGCCCTGAACGTGTCAAACAGCCGAGCTGCCTGGAGAGGAATTCAGTCGACTAGATGAGGCACACGGCTTTTTCTGACTGTGGAAAAAGTTGTGTGTTTAAATGCAAAAGTGGTTTAAAATTAAACCACTTTGTGTCGGGCAGAAGTTTGTTTACATTTTAGACATTGAAGTTTCAACTGCTTTAGCTTCAACAGAAAGCAGAAGATACGGATGTTGGCGATAGAGATGTGATCAATATCGATAAATTGAATGTTGAAAATTTCGATGAACTCCGATCCAGAACCGCACAGCATTTTGGGAGACGTGGGCAGAGAAAAGGCTTTAGCAGTTCAACTTCTCACGGCCAGCTAAGCAAGGTTGGCGCCGTCAGCTAACTAACTCACTCACTCTTTGGTTGCCTAGCAACAACTTGTTGAGTTACTTGCACAGCAGCAGCAGTTTCAGGTTTCGTCACCTTTCCTCAAAACTGGCTAAAAATAAAAAGCAACCGCATTGAGTGGAAACTGTGGAAGAAGGAGGAGCAGTTATGCAGCCAGTCTGGCTGTATTTCAGATATTTAAAACTAATTACTAATCAATAATTATTGATACAGACTGATATGTTTTATATGTTTATATGTCGCCCAGCCCTACTCTAATAGTTTGGGTATTTTGGTTAAAACCTGGACATAGCTGGGTATTCCAATAGGACAATGATTGCAAAGACACAAACAAGTTTTAAAATGGAAAAAAGAGACTAACATTCACCTTCTAGAGTGGCTTTTGCTTTAAACCTATTAAAAATATCAGCGGTGCTTAAACATGGGGTCAAAATGCAAAAAAACAGCTTATTTAAATATTATTTAGCAATTTTGACAAGAGGAGTGGCTGAATATAAAGCAAGGGTTATGACAGAACTTTATTAATGTGTGTTTTTTCTGCAACTTGCTACGTTGTAGAAGAAACCTCCACTGAAACGCCCCACGAATCAGTGGAGGTGTATGTATATATTTGAGCCTTTTACATAAACTTTAAGAGATAAAATATGCCATAAACTCAAATAAAAACAAACCTGCAGCAATGGAGAACAGGGTCTTACTGCAGGGGGAAATGTTCCCACCCACAGTAAGAGCCTGAAAATGAACCTAAACCATCCAAACATAACACCAGGTGTAGGTGGGAAGGAACAGCCCCGCTCCGGGACACAGGAGAATTTCTGCGGCACATCTTCTATATATTTTCAACTCCACAGAAAGATGCTTCAATGAGTGGTTTTGTTTTCCTGCATTACCTGAGACTGCCTGACGAAAATGCCGTAGTTCTCCTGGCAGGTGAAGTAGCGCTTGCCCTGCACCGTGCCGTCGTTCTTGCCCTTGGGTTCGTCCAGGATGACGCCCACCCACTTCCCGGAGGCGAACAGCGTGTTCCCGATGTAGGCCACCGTGCCGCGCTGCCCCTTGCCGATCACCTCCACCAGGGAGCCCACCTTGGCGGGCCGCCCGCCCCCATCAGAGCTCATCCTGCTGCTACCGCTGCTGGTGGTCTGGGTGGGACAGGGGACAAGTAACATGCTTAGCTCATATAAACGCAACACGGATGGTGACTGAAAACAACTTACGATGTCCTTTTGTGCTCCAAAAACTTCACAAATTCAGTTTTTTTCCCTGACTTTTCAGCTTTCTGCTCATATTGGTTGTGAATGTAATCTATTTCTGTTACTTTCAGCTGTTTTCTCTTGTCCTTTTAGACTGTGTTGTTAAATTTACATACCTGATTATGAATAGGTGTAAAAAATAAATTTAATAAAAGCTGTTGAAAAGGAAGTGATTCTGCTTTGATGTTTTATTTAGAACACCAAAAATAGATCATGTGTTGCAGCAAAGAGACAGCAGATAAAAGCTGATATTAAAAATACAAGAAGAAGAACTACACTTACAGTTCATTCAAATATAAAGTAAACCAGGGCTGCAACTAACGAGCAATCAATTCATCTATTTGTCAGATTATTGTAAAAAAATAAATAAATCTGCAAATTCTGCAGATTTTTTATTTAGCAACTTTAAAAAAAACTTTTATATAAAAAAAATTTAAAAATCTTTTTGCCTAAATTGCAATATCACAGCATTCCTTTAGTGAAATTGAACCAAGTGAAGCTAAAACTACGGCGCTTGAGATTTGAGCAAGGGTCCAGCAATAAAATACAACAGCTATTTTTTAAGATATCTTAACATTTTAAACATGCTTACACATTTCTGTACAATAAATGACCAGTTTTGATACATGTAGTGTTTTTTGCTTGTATACGGTATATTGTTGAGTTTGGTCAAATCTGAGAGGAGACAGAAAAAAACAAAAGAAAAAACAAAACAAAACAGGAATGCACTGATGTGAAAATTTGGGCCGATACCAATAATAATATTGAAGTTATAGCCAATATTTACCCATATACATGTATATGTTCCCCTACAATGTTGACAAAGTGAAAAAAATGACCACTTCTTCTCTGCTTTAGTAAAGCACGCCACAATCCGGTGCTGAACTACCATTACTGTCACACAAGCAAATAAATATCGGATAGATACCGATATGCTAATGCTGATATATCGTGCATCAATAGCAACATTTTATACTTTTACTTTAACCCTCTCAGATGTCTGGGTGAAAAAAAAGTCAAACAGCATCCTTGTCCTGATCCTGCTTTTTTGTTTTTAAGGAAAAGACAAATCCTGCTGAGTCTTCTTAATGCAGAGCTTGTACATGGAGAGGAAAACACACATTGAAACAAACCTATCCTTGCTTTCACCAGTTTTAGAACGTAATAATGCTGCAAAACCCAATTAACAGTGCGATGTCCAAGAACTGACGGTGAGTCAGCAGAATGGCACACACAGGAGAAGATTTTATTACTCTCCAAAGGAACATGACCGGACTCTCCTTGAGCTTCCTGTAAACACACACCGTCCGTGTAGCCTGTTTGATTTAAAAGTTAAACCAGCTAGAAAACCTACATATGAAGCAATTCATAACAAACAGCAGCAGCATAAAGGTCAAACTAATTTGTCCAATCGATGTCGAGATTCTATAGGCTAACTCTCCTGAAACTTCTTTCAGTAGTTGATCACATCTTAAAATTATATACCATGTATCAAGTCACTCATTCTCAAGTATCGTAAAACTATATGCTGTTTATATGAAGCCTCTTTCTGATCAAAAGGGGCCTTTCCAAAACTTACACAGGCTGAAAAATCAAGCTAACATTCAGAGCAGTAACATGCTAATAGTTAGCCGTGACATGTTAACTATATTTCCAAGCTACATTGGCCATTAGCAGCAACACACTGTTCTTGCTAATACCAACAGCACCAACAACATGCTAGCTGATATAGCTAGCATGTCAACAGCTAGCCATATTGTCCATTAACAGCTGTGGGTAATGGCTGATATAGCTAGCTGCTATTGCTGCTAATGGCCGACAAAGTTAGCAAATGGCTGAGATGGTCATGTAATGCTCCAATCACATGGAAGTTAAGAGGGGAAATAAAACTGAAAACTTGACATTGCCATCTCAAAATGGTAGATAGAAAAGAGAAAGAATAAATTTTAATGATAGAAATTAGTCTAGTAAAATCACTTTAAGGCCTCGGATGGAAACAAACTTTGCTGGATGATAAATGGTGGCAAAAGTTATTGCAATAAACAATGCATACGCTCTCAAAACAACAATATTAGGTAATACAGCGGTTATGGCAAAATAATGCAAGAATACATTCTCAATAAACTTTAATTTCTCAGAAAAACGATAAATCATGCAAGAGGAAATTATTGAGCTCTTTTTAATTTCTAATGCGATCGATTTATTGCAATAGGCCTATTCACTGTAACCAGAACCACAAAGAGGAGGTAGCTGGAAAAGTATTTGTCAAACTATTTTAACCCATCGAAAGGCTAAAAAAAGGAAAGAATTTAGTTGAGCTTAAGTTTGGGGGAGATGCTAAACCCAGAAGGAGCAGCAGGGATGAAGAAAAAGCAAGAAAAGAGTCAGCACTGCAATTCCATTTTTACCAACGCGGTACAGCCCTATAATCTCAAATATGAACTACATCAACTGCTTACATAAAAGAAAGCATTACTAAACCATAAGCCAGTAACTAATTTAAACTCAGCATACAAATGCATATTTTAACTGGTTATATCCAATAACGAGCCTCTACATCACAGTTAAGAACTTGGAGATCTGACTAATAGTTGCAGTGAAACCACATCAGAAAGTTTCAGTTCGTAATGGTAGAGAATGAAAAATGATACACAACACTAGGCACCACTTTTAAAGGTTCATGCGGAATACCTAGAGGATATTTGTGCTTAAAAAGTGTTAATTTAAGTTGACAGTCAGTAATTAGTTCTATAGTTTCGACCTGACAGCCACGTGCTGGAGGAAGAGTTGAATTATTTAGTGCCACTATACTCTTACAATGCAACCTCACACTGAATGCAAGCCTAAAATAAAATTAGAAGAACAAAACTTCTACATGAATCGTATGCCATGTCCATTTTATTACGCTACACAGAATTTATTTATATTAGAAAAAACTGTATTTCAAACAAATAGACCTAGTACCTACTAGGGGTTGTCTTGATCCCATGTGGATATCGGAAATGGTTCCGATATCAGCCAAAAAACGAGTATTGGATTATATTGGCCTGCATCCAAAATTTAAAAAGGGAAGCACTCTGATCCAGGATTTAGTCCGTTCCGGGATTTAATCTGACCCCACATTTCTATCGCTATCATCCCACAAGCACATCCATTGGTTAAAGAGGCAGCATTACATGTTTTCCAGGCTCAAAGTATCAGTTTGTAGCATAATCAACTAACTCTGTCACTTTGAGTTGTTATAAAAAATGCTGTGTACATCAAACATGACGTTTAAGAAATTTTACTTCCTAATTTAATGCCTTGAAATTGGGCTTCTATCTCTTTAAAAATGCCTGCTCTTTCTGGAACTCCACCGTCAGGAAGTCGTCACAGCATTGCTCCTCTATTTACCCTTTAAAAACATTTTTATCCGCGTAAAAACGCTGGACCTGAGAAGTAGCTCCTATAATGAGCTCAGCAGATCCTCAGTTCCACCAGGTGTTTGCTAATTGTTGCTGGCTAGTCTTAAGGAGCTGCAAGGCGGAGTCCAGGGAGAGAGCACCTCTGTGAGGTGGAAGCTTAAAAACTACAGCTGTGAGGAGGAGCTGCATCTCAAAGGCGGAGCTAAGTCCCCCAGGTGTTTTGCACAGCTGATTGGTTGCCATGGAGATTCAAGAATTTCTCAAACATGCATGAAAGAATTAAGGCAACACTCCAAGTGTGTTTTGATGAGAGAACAATATCACAACATAATGAAAAGCTCAAAAAAGTCGACTTTACATAATATTACCCCATAATGGGTCAGTTGTTCTCATACTTATTGTGGTTTGAGTAATATCACTGGATCCAACATTTTCGAACACTCCACACTACAAAATAAGTAACAAAGGTTTGTTTGTTTGATTTGTGCTGATATCGCATCAGTTTGATATCTGTATCGTACCGGAATTGAAAAAGTTGTATCGGGACACCCCTGATATTTACTCTGCTTTCTGATCTGAAGGACGTAAAGATAGCTTACTTAATTTTTTTTTAGGAAATTTCTGAGTTGAAGCACTGATGTCATCCCTCCTTGTGACAGGGAAGCCAGCCTGACTCAGAGACGGATGACCGACAGGAAGTCTCCCTGGAATCTTGGATTTTGTGGTTTGTTTGTTTTTTTTTAATCAAAACTCATAAAAAATTTTTTAAAATTATCTTTTAACCCAAATAAATGCCTATGTCATATACTGACAGAGAGTTGAGTCATAACAAAAGCAACAATGTTGAACCCCGGAGGGGCATCTCAGCCAAACAAAGAGGCGACAACTGATGCTGGAGAGCGGCACGGCTGAAATGGATTAGAAGCCCCCCGTTCTACTGAAAGCAGGAGATGACACAGTGAAAACAGACAACTTCAATATTCAGCCCCGCACTCACCCGGGTGTATGTGCTTCTTCTGGTCTGTGACATGTTTACCGGTCGCTGAGCGTCCCCCCCAAAAAACTGACTGTCTTCACTGAAGGAGTGGGATAAAAATTAAGGAGAGCATCGGCTAGACGGAAGGTGGTGGTAGTAGTGGAGAGAGAGAGAGAGGAGGGGGATTCAGATTCAGATTCAGAGATGCTGCTGGAGCATCTCTCCCTCCCTCTTTCTCTCTTTTCTGTTCTGTCTTCTCGCAAGGATCCCACCTTCCCTCACCGCATCCCAGGAAGCAGGAAGTTTCCGAGCCGATCCAGCCCTCAGATGATTTAAATGGCCCAGCCAAGAAAACGGGGGCAGAAAAAAAAGAAGAACTCAAAGCAGCCAGGCTTGGTTCGGCTGTGAACGCATCAGCTGAGCGGCTTGCACTGCACTGTCGGTGTCTGCACTGGCTTCTGCAGGAGGGAGGGCGGCGTAGGCCCCGACAGAGTCGCTGGGTCCTAAAGCCTGCACTTTTGTTGTTTAAAAAATGTTTTAATAAAATTATTTATATTGATAATTTTGTCAGATTACAACCTTAAACCCTAAACTTTAACACCTCCTAATACAAGAAAAAGAAAAAAAAATGACTCCGGCCCTCCAGACTTGCAGCAGCAGCAATTCGCAAACACTTGGTCTGCTGTGCTCATTATATGAACATCATGGAGAAACACTGTTGTGACAACGTTTTGTAGGCGGAGGGTCGTGAAGAGTAGGAGCTTCTTAAAGCGACAGAGGACAATTTCAAGGCATCGGATACAGCCGTGACCCCGCCTTCGATCCTTAGGTCATGACATCAATACTGATTTTGTTCCCATCAACTTCGACTGAAACTTCCCTGTAATTTCCCTGTAAATAACCCATCCCCACAGCATGATGCTGCCAATGCTGTTTTTCTCAGTTAGCATAGCGAGTTTGGGGTGACGAACATAGTTAGCTTTCCACCACACGTAGCATTTTGCATGCAGGCTAAAGACTAACAGAACATACTATGTTTCCCTTTTATAAGTTGGAAAGTTTTCAAACAGCATGTATTCCTTCACTTTAATGGATCACCAGATAAAAAATAATTTAATAAAATACATAGAAGTAAGGTTTAAATATGACAAAATGTGGAAAAAAAAACCTCACGGGGTAAGAATAATTTTGTTCAGAACCGTGCGTCTGTATTAGGGCGGCAACCGTCAAAGTAAAAATTTGATCCTAAATTTTTTAAGATCTCATTTAATTCCAGTTTAACAAACTTTAATGTAATTTTTACTTTTTTCTCCACTGCATCAATAAATATCAGTTATTTCAAAATATGATTCAATGAAGTCTCTATATGCTGTTTAGTTATATAAATCGTAGTTCTTTCAGTATGTGGCGTCCTGAAGAAGCTTATTTCAAAGAGGAGCCATTTTTAGAGCAACACTTGTTTGTGGCGCTATGAATTCTGTGTCACAGTTACCTAAAAAAGAAGTAATATATAGTTTTTTTTAAATCATTTTTAGCATTATCACAATAGTACTAAAAAATAGAGAGACTGCACTCATGCTAGCATAAAACAGACCAATAAAGAACTTCCTACTAGGACATTTACCAAAGTTATGGCTGTCCAACAAAAAGAAATCCTCAATGCAGGAAAAAAACAGTGCATCATATCTCTGTTTTCCCTGCATTGCAGTCTTCATCAAGCCACTGCTAAAATTCAATTTCCTTTCTTTGCTAGCATAAGCAACAACAACAACAACAACAAAAATCAACACAGTTGAAAAACTGGCAGCAGGCATTTCTGAGCTTGTTTGTTCTGATTCTGTTTCAGTGTTCACTGAGCATCCAGGTGAGGCTTTGTATTGTTGCTCACTGCAAGCAGATTTCATTCAGACCAAGCCTGGTGATATTGTGGCCCATCACAGAGCCAGGATTAACTCCCTTTTATAAGCACCCCCAAAGGCTGGAGCTTTTTTTTCTTCTTTTTTTTTTTAACTCAAATGCCCTCTTTGTGCTTTGTTGTCATCTTTTTTGCTGTGGAAGCAAATGGTGTGAGCTAATCGCTAAGTGTCAGCCACTGAGAACCATAGGGAAAGAAAAAAAAAGTGCATACTGACTAAAAAAGGCTTAGTGTTGGATTCTACGTCAACGGGGCGTTCAGGGACACGAAGCAAACCCCTGCAGTCTCTTTGCATCCCTTTTATGCAAATTGGCAAAAGGCAGAACCAAAACATAGGGGGGGACGCTCCGGCTCTGCCGGAAGCGGGGATGAGGACGCGTCCTCGTCTCCCACAGAGGGAGACGGTCGGTGGACAGCTTAAGGCAAAGATCTGCTTCCTTATGGGAGATAAGGGCAGAGAGAGAGAGAGAGAGAGAAAAAAAGACAGCTCTGCAAAACTCCACGTCTCACCTCCACCAAGCCTGATGAGCAGGAACAGAGGTGACTTTAAGGGGAAACATTATGACCAGTCCGTCTGCTGGGCGGCCAGGAACACATGAGCGGCAACCGTCAAGGTAAAAATTAAGACAACTAGAATAATGAGCCTTATCTGAATAATAGGAAATTTGTATGTGTGAAACATTTGAAAAAGAACAGTAGCAGCAATATTTTTAAACAGGCTGATGGCTGATTTCATCACTATGACGACGTGTCTGCGCTCAAGACTGATGACAACAATGGACTGCAAAAAAAAGGCATTTTCTTTGCAAAATATCTCAATATCAGTGACAAACGTTCAAACCTTACCAATGATTCTCAATTGGATTTAGGCTTGAACTTTGACTGGGCCATTCCAACGTGTCTAACCATTATTGTAAAAAGTAATGTTAATGCCTTATTGTTGTGTGCAAAGGATGTAATGTAATATTTGTTCATCACTGCGATCAAAGTGACAGAAATGAAAACTTTACATGTAATATTTTCAGACTGTTTTTGAGTGAATACAGTGGCCTGTTAAAGTATTCAGATCCCTTGAAATCTTCCTCATTGTGTCACATTATGACCACAAACATAAATAAATAAATCATTTTAATTTTAATGAAAGACCAACACAGAGTGGCATACAATTGTGAAGTGGGAAGAAAATTATGCATGATTTTTTAACAAAGAAACTGAAAAGTGTGGTGTGAAATTTTCTTTCTACTTCACAATTTATTTTACCACTTTGTGTTGGTCTTTCACATTAAATAGATATTAATATCTATTTAGATATTAAATAGAATAAATTAAATTAAAGGGCTATTGCGCCCTTTAATTGGTTGTAACGTGATAAAATATGGAAATGTTCGAGGGGTGTGAATACTTTTTCAAGCTGCTGTCAATGCCCAAATGTCCCAGTGACCAAAATGTGAAAAGTTACAAGAGACTGTTGGAAGTTAGGAGGTGAGTAAAATATGGATCTATAGCAAATATCGCTATATTGTTATAAGAATTTTGTCGTTGCATGTTTTTCTAGTATAGTGCAATGCTAAGCTAATACACTCTATTGTAGCTAGTTAGTATTTTTTGCATGGAGGTCAAAAATATTAGTCTGATCTGACCAGTCCAGTTCTAGCTATTGAAACCTTCAAGTGGGACATAAATATGTTAATAATTTCGATTTATTTTGAGGGCAATTCAGCAGTTTTACTGCAGTCATTTTGGACTAGAATTTAAACATAAAAAAGTAATTTCTTTAAAAAGCTAATCTTAGAAATGTAATCTAAAAAAGGCTGATTTTACTGTCTTTTTGCAATTTCATTCATTTTCAATCGTTCATTTTGCTTTTTATCTCCTTTGACAGGTAATTATCAAGATTATCTCACAGCTACTTTGTCCAACTGCTTGATTTATTAAATTTGAATTTGTGTTACACGTCGTTTATTTTGTATTCATTAGAATACAACTTAAACAAGTATATACTTTAGTTCTTTTTGATACGGAGTGCAGTGCCATATAAAAACCTTTTAGTAGCCGCACAGTCTTTTAATTGCTGTAATTAAACCTGTAACTTAATGCCATCTAGAGTATTTGGGTGAAAACTGACCGTGTCTTACATCAAACTGGTGATTTTTGAGTGGCTCCATACAAATGAGGAGTTAAAACAGCAAAATATAAATAAATAATGTGAAGTAGATTCATTAATCGCTGTTATTTCTGATTAAATCCAACCATACGCATGGCAGCCCATTGACAACATGTTCAAGCTGAATACTAACAGGAAGCAGGAAACTCGTTTTATTAGATATTAAATAGAATAAATGAAATTAAAGGGCAACTACGCTGAATTACTGTTAGATTCAGACGTGCCTGTTTACAGACGCGTTAAATTTGTAAATCCATTGAATCGTTACGCGTTTTTACCATTTTAACTAGCAATTACAATTAAAATATTTGCATATTTACATACTAGAATGGACATAAACCCGTGTCGTTTTTTCAGCGTTCATCGCTGCTGTCAGCTGTCAGTGAGGCACTCCCTGAGCAGCTGCTAGCAGCAGAAGCTGCTAGCATGCACCGGCTGACTCACTGAAATAAAACCTGTTTAACTCCACTTGTAACATTATTTTATTATCATGTATAAATTATTGTTTTGTTTATTCATTTTACACCGACGCGTCAGCACTCAGAGTGACAGCTGCTCGCTGAGTCTTACCCGCTTGCGTCAAAAAAAAATCCGGCTTGGCTTCAGCTCCGCGTCCCTGAAGAGCTACATCCATCTATGGTTGTCTGACCGGACGGATCCGTCCTGCGGCGTCCGAGTTGATGCCTGACTCGGCCGGCCTCAGAGGAGCAGAGGAGCCCGGTGACATGTTCAACACCAAAACTCGGTGTTGCCCATTTAAGCAGAAAATATAAACACAGACAATATTTTTATGTCATATTTTTAACATATTGTTACCTTCCTAATTTTTTTTTTAGGCCAAAGGCAATTTTGAAAAATAAAGAAAAATAAATAAGTCACTTCGAAAATGACTTATTTTAAGGCGATTATATGGTACTTATTTTCAATATTTCAAGTAGCCTTATTATTCTCTCTGCTACTTTTATCCCACTTAAATCTTTCAGATTATCAGAGATTTTAATATTAAACAAAAAAAATAAAAATTAAATAAAGTGAACAAAAAGTCAATTTTCACATTACATATTTTCTCATTGAAAAAAAAAAGCTATCCAAAGCAACCTGGTCATCTGGAAACTAAACCTACGTTTAGTTATTAAACTAGTTTTAGTTACTAGGTTTAATTAGGTTTTTTTTTTCTATATCTGGTGGTGATTCCTAAGTTGCGATTAAGGAATTGAATTTTCGTTTCTATGCAGAATTATTTTCATTTAGCCACTCAAAGATTTTCCAAGCACAGTTATTACACCGCATCTCAATCTAACTCAAGTTTGGACTTTGACTAGGCCATTTCACACAAATTATTTTGCTTTTATGAGCAAATGTGGCCTTGCAAATGTTTCTTAGATTATATTTCCTGTTACATCCCTTTCTCTATGGGATGTAACAGGATATGACATCAGTACTCGGAAATAAAAACCCCAGTCGGCCTTGGCAGATGGCTGTTTGGTTCTGCTGGATTTTTCTTTTCGTTTCCTTAGAGAATTTTTTTAGCAATAAACCTAATTTGATTGCATTGTTTTACAACTAGGATCGATTTGAATGTCTGTAATTGACTCAGAATCTATCGGTATAACTGGACTGAATTAACTTAAAGGCAAATTTATCAAAATAAAACATTGTGATAAAGGTTCTTCTGCAAATTTACACCATTCATTTTACTGAAAATGACTTAATTATCGCTCAAACATTAATGAAACCGTAATCCTGGTTATTCTTATTTTAACATGGATTTAGGCATCCAACTCAAGCTACATTTGTCCCTTTTCCTCCGTAAATACCTCATTAAGATGAGAAGTATCAAAATCATAACTCCCATTTGCTGATGGGTGAAATACATCTGATCCAGGGAAGAAAACCAACCTCTTACATTTACATAAAGAACAAAGTACATAAGACGCTTTTACACCTGGACACAATGAAAGATTAACGAGAGCACAGCTTGGATTACCTAAAAATGGCTGAAATGGTTGTAAAGAAAGTAAGCAGTTTTTAAATAAATAATAAAATAATTATCATACCTCTCAGATATTATAGTTCAATGGCATAGGTGTCCCGATTAAGCTTTTTCACTTACGATATGATACCGATATTGTTTTGAGTATTGGCCGATACCAATATTCACCAGATATGATATCAGAACGTATCGGCCATACTTTTATTACTTATTTTGTAGTGTGGAATGGTAGAAAATGCTTGATCAAGTGATAGTATTCAAAAGAACAACAGTCAACAAACGACCAGTTTATTATTACCCAATAGGTCTGCTGTGGGATACAAGCGCTGCAGAACAGAAATCCTGGACCGGATTGAATCCTGGAGCGCAGAGCTTCTATCGCCAGATATAATACGATACTTTTTTGGCTGATATCGGACCAATGCCAAAATCAGATCGGAACACCGTTTAAACAATGGAGTACTAAAAATGTTCTAATAAAGACCAATAGTGGTTTGCTGATCTCTCTAGTGTGTTTGTTTTACAGTAGCAAACAGTTTGCTTTCCGTGTGCTGTCCCTCGATAGCTGGAGGATAACTGAATGGTACCATCAACCCAAAAATGTTGTTGCTTCAGTCCCTTTCTTTATCTGTCTGCAAATCAAGTCTGTACTCAAACAGCGTGAAGTTCAGGATTTTAGCTGTAAACTCTGGTAAGACAAACTCTCTTATCTTCGTGTAACCCATGTGTTCGTACAGTTTCTGAGCGTCAGCCTGCACCACGGACGTGTAAAGGATGACGGCAGGGAAACCTCTCTCTCGAGTGAAATCCGCCACTGTCCGACAGAGAGCCTTGGCGATGCCCATCCCCCGGTGACTGCGGCGCACCGACATGCGCTTCAGCTCCAAAAACCCGGGCGCTGTCTCGGCGGGGAGACACGCCACCGTCCCGACCACCCGACCGTCGCTTTCAGCCACCCAGAAGCACGAATTCTTCTTCTGCAGGTAGATCCCGCCGATGTTATTGAGGTCCTTCCGGAGGGTGGCCTCTATGTATTTGTTGAACATGTAGACGACCATCTGCCGGACCGCGGCCAGGACGAGCGTGACGGCCAGGACGGGCAGCAGGAAGGACTTGGAGCTGGTAATGAGGGCGCAGAACGTGACCATGAGAAACATCTGGGTCAGCGGCTGTTTCAGGACGTGGGTGAAGGACGAAGGCACGTGTTCGCTCATCCCCAAGGTGAAGAGCTCCTTGACCACCTCAGCGTCCTCATCCTGGTACTTTCTAATCTGAATGTTGGCCATGGCTCTGCTGGTCAGTGAAATTAACGAAATAAAAAAAGGTAAAAATGTGAAGAGATTGTGAATAACTTGTATACTGCAAACTATTTGATTAAAAACACAAACATTTTCTCAAGATAATGTCTACGCCTTCTTTTAAAGTTGAGTTCAGGTCTCTGGGTCATACTACAATACATCTAATTAAGCTGCATAACCATAAAACTGTATAACTTGAAATTGCAAAAATCACTTAATGGAAAAACTAAATTTTTTATAAGAGCCTTTTTTAATGTATCGAAATGGACGCATTTCGCAAAACTGCCATGAAAACACTTATTTCATGTCACACGAGTCACGTAGTCGACAGCCGGATGTTACTCCTGGCGAAAACAACAAAAAAGACAACAGAAAGTAGTAGGAGGAGGTTGACTGTTCGTTTGTTGTTTTTGTGCAGAGCCCTCACAGCATCGCGTATCGATAAACAGTTGTGTGTCATTCAAACTTATTGAATCCATCCATCTGTACCGTGAACTACAATTTCCCCAAAACGCAGCACAGTAGCTGTTCCCCAAGTGCCGTTCAAATGCCTGAATAAAATGCCGATTTCTCCTCTCATGGCTGAATTGTAAATATATGTCACGTGGCATCCGTCTGACATGACTTTTAATGAGTTATTTCGTGAAAAAGCTTGTTCATGTGTGATTTTAATTTGCAAAATTGTGAGGGGTTTTTTTTTCTCGACGAGCAGAATATAGATATTTGCGCACAATTGTAATTTACACAGTTTACGGTGGAGATTACGTTTGAAAAACTAATATAAAATATAGCATAACTGAACTGGAAGGAAGATTATAAAGTTTGCAAACCTATTAACAAATAAAACAATGAAAAATGTGGCGTTTGTATTCAGTCCCCCTTGAACACTTTATTCCAAGTTTGTCCTTTTGGCAAACCTCAAATGAGACTAAACTGAATGCTTCAGTCTGCCTGTCAATTCAGATAAATGGTCAGCAACCTTTACTACTCTAAGAGCCATTTTTGCCTTAGGCCTGGCTAATCAACCGTTGAGCTGCAACAGCAACATGACTCTTTTAGAAATAGCTTGCTTTTAGAAGACCTATTATTGGAAAGCTGGTTAGGTTTTTAAAATGAGAACTATTTAAAATTTTTTTCAATGGGACATTCAATTTTTACACAGGATGTAAAAATGTTAAACGGTCACAGTTTGCAACCTATTAAAAAATATTACTTCTTAAACATTATATTCTTTATTTGTGTCACTTTGCATAAAAGATTTGTACACGTATCCTTTTCCTTCTACGACACTGTATTTATTTGCAAAATCAATTATCCAGTTGACAAAACATACAATGGGTCGCTGTTAGATTATAAACCAGTTTGACCTTTAACCACCCTGACCTCAAATACATGCCCTACATGACTGAAGGGCATGTGGTTTATTTGAGGTCTGTTATGCTTCATAACAGTGACCGTAGCTAGCTGGTAAAATCCTTGCAGGCCATTTAACGTGCAAATAAAGAAGTCAGCACTGAGTCCGTTATTAAAACGGTAATAAATCTGAGCTCCGTTAACGACTGATGACAACAGACTGGCTAAGAGATGCTAACATTCTTCCTACACTCACAGAGCTAAGAAGGATTTGACACCAAGGCTCTATGGGATTCTGCAGCGGACAAAAAAACAAACAAATAAACACAACTTCCTTACCTTATATTAATACATAATATTAATATAATTAATATTAATATAGTATTCAGATGAGATGAAAACAGAGACTGCTTCTTTCTGTTGTTAAAACCTCCTCAAGGATTCCGCTGCATACCTACTTCCTCTTCTACCAATCCCACTTCAGTTCAATAATGGTGCATTCAGCGGTACTCGGAAAAACGAATACAGAAAAAGTTGCTTTGCATTTATCTTATTTCTTTTTATATAGACTGTTATTCTGCTCTCTATATGAATGTTGCCTGGAGGATTTTGAAAGCTTCCCGGCGTTCCTACAAAAATAAAATAATTCAGAAAGTGTTTTCGCCCTGCTGTCTGTAAACACTGCGGCAAGTCCGAGGCGCTTTGAACGTAGCACGTGGAACTTCCTTCTGTGCTTCTGATTGTTGATGGCGCATTCTCTGATAACTCGGAATATTCGATGTTCAGATGGGTCAAGCAGCGTTCAAGTTGTTTCACCTTGGTGAAACTTCACACATTTCGACCCAGAAAGTGCGCTGGTGACTTCTGACAACAAACGGGTTTTAAATATTAAACGGGCAAAAGAGTTGAATCAGTTCCTTAACCGGTTTGACTTCCCAGTTCCTAGTTACAGCCCTTCTTCCCACACATTGAACGGTGCTGTCTCCTTTTCTCTTCACCTCCTACACCGGGGACTTTAAGTACCGCACTGTTCCAAACCGTGCCATCTGCAAAAGTACTCAGATGATGAGGTGTGTGGAAGGGGCCCAGCAGCCCAGAAGTGCTAAAGAACGCTGCAGCAAATCCTTTCTGTCTGAGACTATCAGACTGTATAATTCATACAAAGTCTCTAGAGTTGTAAGTTTTAAATGTTGATTATTTTTTTAATGTACCGAGCAATACGTGTGTCCTTAGGACTGTCATTATATGCTCACTGTTATTTATTATTGGTTTTATTGTGTGCAATGCTGGGACAAACTAAATTTTCCCCCTTTAGGGGACCAATAAAGTATTATTATTATAATTATTATAGAATAAATTTTACACCTGTAAATGACACTTTTACATTAAATTACCTTAAACCGCACCAAACACCAAAGACTGGCTCGTTAATGAATCCCAGAGCCGAGGCCCCGTGGTTTTCCTTATTTGATTTAAGTCAGTTTATTTGCAGGTTTCTGCAGAACTTGGTGACAAGTTAAAGTGATGACCATGCAGAATATTTGTACATTATTTTCAATGAAAAACTGCTCACCCCACACACGGTCCAGATCCTCCCCAGGCACCTGCACACACTCGCGTCAACAACCAGAAGCCACCACACCCATATATGGCAGCACCACAGAGTAAATCACCAGAAAAAGAGAAAAATGGCTTCCTTACGTGATTATTGTTTACCGACATTTTTAAATACATAGATTAAGAACTCAACAACGGTAGGGGAAATCATGCTGTGTAATGGACGTTGTTTAGATAGTAACCGCGGAAAAACCTGCCACAAAAAAAGATGAAACAAACTAAGTACAAAGACGCTTTAAAGAGTTTGTCGGTTTCACTAGCTTTATTTCTCTTCCTCTAAATCAAGTCTGTACTCAATCAGAGTGAAGTTGATGATTTTCGCAAAAAACTCTGGTATAGGAAACTGCCTCATCTTCTTATAACCCATGTGTTCATACAGTTTTTGAGCGTCGGTAGCGACCATAGACGTGTAAAGGATGACGGCAGGGAAACCTCTCTCCCTAGTGAAATCCGCCACTGTCCGACACAGACTCTTAGCGATTCCCTTCCCTCGGTGACTGCGCCGCACCGACATGCGCTTCAGCTCCAAAAACTCGGGCATATTCTCGGCAGGGAGACACGCCACCGTCCCGACCACCTGACCGTCGCTTTCAGCCACCCAGAAGCACGAATTATTCTTCCGCAGGTAGGTCTCGCTGATGTCATTGAGGTCATTCTTCAAAGACGCGTCTATGTATTGGTTGAACATGTAGACGATCATCTGCCGGACTCCGGCCAGGAGGAGGGTGACGGCCAGGACGGGCAGCAGGAAGGACTGGGAGCTGGTAATGAGGGCGCAGAACGTGACCATGAGGAACATCTGGGTCAGCGGCTGTTTCAGGACGTGCACGAAGGACGAAGGCAAGTGCTCATTCATCCCTGAGGTGAAGAGCTCCTTTACGGTTTCAGAGTCCTCATGCCGGTACTTTCGGATCTGAATGTTGGCCATGGCTCAGCTGGTCCTGAAAAGCAGAAAGGCAAAAATGTTAAAAGTGGTAAACTAGATGAATTGTAATTGCACGTGGGGCACCCCACGGTTTCATCCTGGGCCCCCTCCTGTTTAATATCTACATGATCCTGCTAGCTCATAAAATAGCAAGTAATAAAATTAGCTACCATAACTACACATGAACACAGCTCTGCATTACGATGCCAGGTGACCATGAACCCATTCGAACACAGAGTAGAGGCACAGAACAAATGAATGCATGGATGTACCATAACTGCCTTTAGCTGAACAGAAACAAAACTGAAGTTATTATCTTTGGACCTAAAGAGGAACGATCTAGAGTCAGCACACAGCTTCATTTATTACAGCTAGAAACTACTGATCAGACCCAAAATCTGGGCGTAGTGATGGACCCTGACCTGAACCTTCAGAGACACATAAAGACAGCTACAAAGTCGGCCTTTGTAACCTTAAAGGGCTAAAGTTGCTGTTCGTGTTCTCACTAAAACTAGGAAGCTAGCTCACATCAACCCAGGTCTGTAGTCCTTTCATTGGCTCCCTGTAGAAAATAAACTTTTAAATACTTCTGTTGGCTTATAAATCACTGAATGGCTTAGCACCACAACACATTCAAGACCTGTTGTTGTCGCATCAACCTTCCAGAAGGTCTGCATCCCCAGAACCAGAACCAAACGCAGAGAAGAAGCATTCAGTTCGTAGCGAAGGGAAACTGCAATGACTTTCTCTCAGCCAGCCGACAGCTAATGCACAGCAACAAGTGGGGAGGGGCAAAGCTCCCTTCACCTACGCATCAGACCATAAAAAACTTGAACTAGCAGCAAAAAACCTGACGGACCACAAACTACCTGCCTGAAAATATGCTTACTGTAAACACACTTCTGGCGAGAGTTTGGCTGTCATCTCTCAAGGTAACAAAAACAACTTTTTATTTCCAACCAGCTGTTGGAAAAAAACTTATGAAAATAAAAGTTACTACAAGGCAGTAAATGCACTTTTTTTTAACTGCGTGATAGCTTAGTTATTTAATTTCTTATAACATGGGATTAAAATTGGTCAAAGCTTTAGGTTTGTACATTCTAGCATTTACATTAACATGGTGTGTTGCTACAGAGCCAGAGGTCAACAGAAATCAAAACTTTTCCCTTGCAATCATATATACAGTGTCATCATCATCTCGAATGTAGAGAATTGAATAAATTTACTTTGTTGCTTTTTGACCAGAAGTGACCATATAACGTCACTGTGTGATGAACGATGAGAGTAAAATGATTTAAACATAGAAACTGAAATCGCATTTTACCCATAATGACCTCCAGCAACATCCCTCGCTCTGATCACATGAGAAGAGGTCGTGATGGTTTCTAACCAGATTTTTAGCAAACTAGTCAAAAACAAGTTAACTTTCCGCGTAAATTCGTGTAATCCTCATAAAACCACGAGTCAGATTATGCACTCGGCTTTTCCTTTAAGAAATGACAACAGTCAGAATAGCTCACAGTAGCCAGCATCAATGCTAACCCAGAAGCTGCGACGTCGTTGTGAGGTTTAGAGGAGCGATAAAAGCAACAAAGGAAGATAACACAAGGTACCTGCTTTTGTGGTGATGCCCAAATATGGTGTTTAAAGTCTCTTGCAGCCGAAGTCTGCTCCAAGTGACCTGCGCGCTTCCACAGACAGAGAAGTGGACTTTCCGGATCTTACGTCAACGGGGGAGCCATGTTGTGAGTGGCACAAAAAGCGGTACAAACTGTTGGGTTTTGTTCCGGAGTTTAGGTCAAGCTGTGGGACTATCTGGTGTTTCTAATGTTCCGTGTTTTATCATTGTCGTAAATAAACTTTAAAAAAAATACGCGTCGTTCAAAAAATGTATTCTACATAAAGAAAAGTACAAATAACCCCTAAATTAGAACTTTAACTAAACAGGCATTGCTGTTTGCGCCTTAAGTTATTCATATAAAGCAGTAATAAATATTTTTTTTCACATCCATTCCTTCCATTTTCTTTTGACAAAATTAACTAAATACATTTTAAGTTTTGTAACTACAACCAAATTTAACCAGACATTTTTGGTATTCCAGGAGTAGAAACCTTAGTGTCATCTGCAATTTTGCTTTTAAGGTTTGATTTGCACACATCTGACATGATGGGGTTACCATGAATGTCATTACCTTCTGTCTCACTTAATGCCACAGTGGCTATGCTGCGTATTAGGACCTTTGCTTCCTCCAAAGATTGCAACTTGACCAGCTGTGCCACTGAACGCACGTAGAAGTCTTTCACCCGATGAGGTTTTTTCCTCAAACAATCCCACTGGGAAATCATTTTGATCAGGTGTGCCACATCCACTCGGATGAAGCATGGGGGTAGTTCGCTGCATTTGTTTTAACGCAGAACACCGAAGCACTCATTTACATAGCTCTTCAAATCAGACAGTTGTGTGAAAGCCTTAACTAAAGCACCAAGTAAAGCTAAAGAAAAAATCTGAAATTGCCTCTTTTGGGTCTGGTGCTCCAGCATGAATCCATTCTGACAACCATCTTGTGATTGCCTGGGCATCATGTCTCTCTGACAGCATTTGAACCACAGGGATGTGGGAGTTGTCGCTTCCTGTTGAAACTCCTTGATACAGGAAGATGTGTCCAGATAAGCCGTTTTGCCTGACAGGCTTTTTTACAACTGAGCCAGTTGCATCAAAAGCAACAGTAGGGTGTTTCTCTGTCTGGCACATCATCATTTGGGTAGGACTCCAGTAGTGACAGAAGAGTTTGTCTAATCCAATGTCACTAATACTTCCACTGTGAGGACAACTACATTTTATTGCCTGTAAAGATTGGGTTTTTATGAGCCATTTCAGATTCACGTTGCTCTTGTTGGTTGCTAAATTTGGTAGATGACTTGGCTCCAGGTCTCCAAAGTCCATCAGTTTTCCTGCCTGTGATGCTCTCCACACATGTGGCTGCAGTCTACCTTCACAAAGTTCTTTTTTAACTTTTGCACGCAGTCTTCCAGACAATGGTCTCTTTGAAAACCCCGTGGGCAGGGATTCATCCGTGTTTGCCATCACACACCAAAGCACCATTGGGCACTGCATGTCTGGTTCCTTTTCACATGTAATGTACAGTTGACCCCTTGCACTCTTTACAGAAACCTCTTATTTTTATGAAGGACGACACCTGGGGTACACCTTGGCTCTTTTAAATGTAAAAGTGCAAGAACTTTTAATTTTATTCCAGATTCCCTGGTTCACAACATGAGTCCATGTGCCTCTCTTCAAAATGGTGTATGCCCTTTTTTCTAAACATGTCCTTTTTGTATGTGACTTTCTCTGGAATCATATGCATCCACTCTTCAAATGGGAGCTCCACATTAAAAGTCTTATTGCCTTTGTTTTGTAAAGGAGACATTTGGACCTTTGGTCAAAAGGAGTGTCAGGAGAACATGCATGCACATCTGGTCGACGTAGAACCCCTCAGGGTCGACTCCTCATGGGGCCAACTGAGGAGGAAAACCGGACTGTGGCAGGGAGGGCCTGGCAAGGAGGAGGTTCTGGCTGCCCTTTCAAATAAAGGCCACAAGATCCATTAAAACTTAAAAAAATAAAAAACAAGGCATTTATCAAATCGTGCATATCTTTCAAATCAAGCAAAAAAAAAAACCCAAAAAACAACTGAATAACTTTTACTTCATTGTTTGTTTATTAATTTTGCCATAGAAAGACCAGCAAAGCTCCTATTTGCTTGTTTGTCCATGGACAAACTCCTTAACAGTCAGCCGGCAAAAAACTGAGAAAGAGGCTCTGTGGGAGGAGAGCAAAGCGCTTACTGGCGAGTCAAAGCACCTGAATTTTATTACAATGTACAATCATAAAAATTTTTTGATTATTCCATTCATCCATATCTATCTAAGGGGAACACACTCACACCTAGGGAGAATTTAGAGACCAATTAACTCTTACCTTACAACTTAAAACTATAAACAAAAGGACTTAAAAGATAAGTTAAAAACAATCTAAATCAAATCTATACTCAGAGGTATTTAAGCTGTACAATCATCCAAGTAGCAGTTTCCAAATGTCTCCTTTTTGTCCCCTGGGGCAACCGGGTTCTGGCGGGCACCGTGTTGGTGACCCCTGTTTTGGATCAATAAAGTATTTTTGAATTGAATTTTGAATTTGAATTTTTCTTCCAAACCATGCTTTACGACAGAGAGAAGTTTTCCCCATTTGAAGGTCCGAAACTGAAAGCAGAAATATAATGTCACACCAGCAGTGAAAGTTTCAAAAATGTCATTGTGAACTTAGACTGGTTGGCCAATAGGTGGCAGCATAAGGAGTGATAAACATGACAACGTGATACTTGTGTGGCAGTATGCCCTGTGGGCTCTGAACGCGTCACACAAGTGCCTGAATTTAATTGGTTGTGGCGCTGTCTGTATATAAAGGGCCCTCCCTCACCTGGTAGACATCATGTTTTCCTTCCGGTTCACACCTCGCTGTTTGCTGGCGCTGCACACCAGCCGCGTACTAATGCGCTCTTGAATGATGCGCTTAACGACGCACTAATCGCTGATCGATCCTTCTTGTGGTAAGAAGCTTCTCACACCCTTAATGTCTGTTAGCCTAGACTTAGCTAAAAAAAAGTTGGTTTCACAGTGGAAAAAAAACGATTCATCAAATTGTGCATATTTTTCAAATCAAGCAAAAAGAACTGAATAACTTTTGATTCGTTGTTATTAATTTTGCCGTAGAAAACCCCCAACAAAGCTCCTGTTTGCTGTTTGTCCATGGACAAACTCCTCAACAGTCACCTGGCAAAAAACTGGGAAGGAGGCTCTGTGGGAGGAGAGCAAAGCGCTTACTGGCGAGTCAAAGCATCTGAATTTATTAGGTCTCTATATGGCGATTAACATAAATCATTAAAAAAAAAATTATTTTCCATTCATCCATTTCTATCTAAGGGGAACACACTCACACCTAGGGAGAATTTGGAGTGACCAATGAACTCTTACCTTGTTGTCATGTTTTTGGAATGTGGGAGGAAACCGGAGTACCCGGAGGAAACCCACGCATGCACAGGGAGAACATGCAAACTCCTACAGTAGTTATGGGAAGCGAACCCACAACCTTTCGACTGTAAGGCAACAACCTTACGGACTGAGCCACTGTGCAGCCCGCTATAGAATGGCGCTACTATTAATATAACTCTTAGCATTTTGACGTCACCGGGTGATCATCATCCGGGCCTTTTCACGTCACTTCCGTTGAAAACAACACCACGTGCGTTGCCCATGAACGCCGTAGCTGTCACTTCCAGCGGGATTAAAAGCAGCATTTATTTGACGTATAAATGCAGACTGGTTGAAGCTAGTTTGAACCAAAAAAGTCAAGCTTCGGAGAAGGTAGGGGTTGAGTTTGTAGCGGCTATTTTGCTTGCCAAACGGAACCGCCGGTCAAGGAAGCCGGTGTCGCTTGAATTAGCTCATGTCCTCAAATCTCCAAACACGTTCAACGTTCACCTTTGAAGGGTTTTGTGAAAATAGCTCATGCTAGCAAACGCTTTGCACCTCGTTATGCTCCTGAAGTAATTTGTGAAATGCAATGAAATAACATTACATTGTAAGAAACTGAGACTTGGAAGCTAACGTTAACTTGAGGCAGCAAACGCTGACTGCTCACGTCACTGAGCTCACTGCTCAGTGACGTGTTGGTGGTGGCTCACACCGTCGCTAACGTATTCCGTCACACACTTGATTTCTCTTTTCTTTTCTCTTCCATTCACTGAAATTGATGAGAAATGATTTGTGTTGTGCACAATCCACAATCTGTTTTGTTGTTTTCTTCTCCTCTGACTCCCCGTGTGAATTTTCTCACGGCGCCTCAGAGTCTCAACCGAGTTTGAGAGAAACGGGAGACTTGAGGGCTCAAGGTGAGCTTATACCTGCTGCCCCCCAACACACACACACACACACACACACACACACACACACACCGCTTCCCATGTAGCGTCAGGCCCGCGCTGCTTTGCCCTGAGTGTGTAGGAGTTGCAGCAGTGTGTTGTTGCAGCTTTGTTGCTGCGGTTGCATGGCTGTGTGACGTGCCGCTCTGCTAACGCTGCATGCTAGCTGAAGATTCAAAGTCTGCTTTAATTCTGCTGAAATGTCTCCGGTTTCTGTTGAGATTCTCCAAAAATATTCCTTTACATGATCTATGAAAAACCCAGAAAGCGGTGGAGGCTTTTAGTAAAAACTATTTTAAAATGTCAAATTTTGGTAATTTAAAAGAAAAATGGATATGAAAAGTAGAAATGTTTTTTTTTTGTTTGTTTGTTTGTTTGTTTCTTCTCTGGTTTGTAAAGCCAGAGAAGAAGAAACGACCAGAATTTCTTTGTGTTATTTACTAAATAAATAGATTTAAATGTTAAGTCAATAATTACTGGGGTTTCAAATCAAAACGACACAAAAGACAAACAAAATAGATTTATTTCAAATAAAACTAATATACATTAAAATACTGAAGTTACAAAAAGATTTTATGCTGTTATGTAAAATACATGTTTTGAAGGAATCCCCTTGATCTTATAAATTAGTAAGAAGACGTGGAGCTTCTGCTACATGAGGAAACATGGAAAGAGCTAATCAGAAATAAAAATAGATTTAAAAAAGTTTGACTGCTTTAAAGTCAGTCAATATTTTTTTATTGATTATTGAGGAATGTTATAAGTAGTTTAGTTACTTTGAAATTCTTACATTATCTTTTGAGATGCTGTTGTCATTTCCTATCAGAAATAAGTTTTTAATCTCCAATTGTCAGGTATGAAGATGTTTATGTTAGTGATGGGTAAATGAGGCGTCATGTGTCGTTTTGACCCAAAGCAAAACTGTATTGATACCGCGTCAATACTGTGTCACTGAATACTGACACCTGCTGGACATTTAAAATCCCTACAGGCAACGCAGTTCACAGACTGATTTGATGACCTAGTCTATACAATAAGATTTAAGTCATTTAATTTCATCGTATATTGTATATTGTATAATGTCATATCTTCAGTTAAAATCAAAATATATTTGATATTCTTCGATACAGTCAATAAGTAATGTGAACATGAACCAAGTGATGAAAATGAAAGCGATCGTGTTTGGAATGAGGATGCTTGTGGACTGGGGGTTTTTTGTTGGTGTTTTTTCCCACAAATTTTCATTTAAAAAAAAAAGGTTTTTCTAAAATTTTGAAATTTAATCTGTTCCGTTTTTTTGACACAACTTCTCCTGCTGTAGAAAAAATGAAGTAAACAATACATTTATATGAAATAATTGATAAAAAGCAGCTGAGTAATTTGTAGACTGGCTGTATACCTGAGTTTATCCAGGTGTATCTGTGACTTCATTCTGATGCCCTATGCCTCAGCATTGAGGAGGTGAATTTATTTAAATAAAACAGATTTTAGTGACACTGTATATTGTTCACATAACTTACATTTTGTCTTTTATATTTTGTACGCAGATCTTTATGGATGTGTTTTGCTGGAAATGTCTTTTGTGTATTTATTTATAGCGGGATTGTCTTTATTTCCCTTTTTTCTGCCTAAAGATTTTTATTTATGGAGGGTAATTTAAGAATAAAATTATGAAATGTATAATTTCAAAGGAGAAACATGCAAAACTTAACCTGCAGAACATAATATGAAAGTAAACTAAGAGTCGGTTTCAGCTGAATTTGGATTCAGATAGATCGAGTAGAAACTGAAAAGAACCGGATGAAACAACTACGAAGTGAGAACCAATACCTTATTTTCTGACGTAAGATTAAAATGGCCCCATACTACCAAACCTTTCGTTTGCCTTGAGGCTCCATAGTTGACGCTGTACCGTAAAAGGTCAAGAATTATTTTGGCAAATGCATCCCGTTGACAGATTGGCTTCCATATATAAACAGTTTGGCGCACCAGTGTCATTTGGAAACAGTTCCTGTATCGGTCACGTGACTTGCTGAAAACGATACGCGCACCGACGCTGATTTTGGTCTATGAGCTTGACACATGCGCCGACGCATCGGTGTTACCGGACCCATCACTAGTTTATGTTTCAAACATCTTATCGACAGTTAAAGAACTTTTTAAAAATGTATTTATGTACAGTGAATCAAATCTTAATGTTGCAGTGATATTCTGGGTTTTTCAGAGATGGCTTCAGTCTGTTTTTACTTTCTTTTACTTCCCCTTTCTCAGTTTGGAAGTCACAGACAAAATGTAGTAAAAGTAATGAGAGAGTAAATATGCTAATAGATTATTTACAACTGTTTTTTATTATTATTAAAACAAGATTTAACTTTACCGTTAAACTGGAATAAAATAAAAGTTGGTTTCACAAGCAAAAAATCAAAAAAGCTGTAATGACTGTTGACTACATTTTGTCTAGTTAAAGGCTCCACAGCTTTGTGCTGCCACCTAAATGTGACATAAAGATAAACTGAGCTCAGAGCGGCTCAGGTCACAGTAAGAAAAACTTCAGCTTTATTAGACTTTATAGTTTCATTCACTGCCGCCCCTAAAAGAAACAAAAAGTCACTTCTGTGAAAGATTTGTTGCAAACAATCCCAGCAGGATTTTAATTTATTCTAAGCCAAGCTCTTCTCCGTGTCTTTCTCCCCACAGTCGCCATGTACCTGGGGATCAGAAAGGGGAAATTAAAGACGGTAAGCCCCGCTCCCTCAGATTCACTTGGAATATGAGAACCACCAGCTCCATGGAGCCCTGCGACATCATGAGGGAGATCCGCAAGGTGCTCGACGCCAACAACTGCGACTACGAACAGCAAGAGAGTTTCCTGCTCCTCTGCGTCCATGGCGACGGGCGGGCCGAGAACCTGGTCCAGTGGGAGATGGAGGTCTGCAGGCTCCCCCGTCTCTCCCTGAACGGCGTCCGCTTCAAAAGGATATCCGGGTCGTCCATCGCTTTCAAGAACATTGCTTCCAAAATAGCCAACGACTTAAATCTATGAACAAAAGGACTTAAAAGATAAGTAAAAAAAAAAATCTAAATCAAATCTATATTCAGAGGTATTGAAGCTGTACAATCATCCAATTAGCAGTTTCCAAATGTCTCCTTTTTGTCCCCTGGGGCAACCGGGTTCTGGCGGGCACCGTGTTGGTGACCCCTGTTTTGGATCAATAAAGTATTTTTGAATTGAATTTTGAATTTGAATTTTTCTTCCAAACCATGCTTTACGACAGAGAGAAGTTTTCCCCATTTGAAGGTCGGAAACTGAAAGCAGAAATATAATGTCACACCAGCAGTGAAAGTTTCAAAAATGTCATTGTGAACTTAGACTGGTTGGCCAGTAGGTGGCAGCATAAGGAGTGATAAACATGACAACGTGATACTTGTGTGGCAGTATGCCCTGTGGGCTCTGAACGCGTCACACAAGTGCCTGAATTTAATTGGTTGTGGCGCTGTCTGTATATAAAGGGCCCTCCCTCACCTGGTAGACATCATGTTTTCCTTCCGGTTCACACCTCGCTGTTTGCTGGCGCTGCACACCAGCCGCGTACTAATGCGCTCTTGAATGATGCGCTTAACGACGCACTAATCGCTGATCGATCCTTCTTGTGGTAAGAAGCTTCTCACACCCTTAATGACTGTTAGCCTAGACTTAGCTAAAAAAAAGTTGGTTTCACAGTGGGAAAAAAAACGATTCATCAAATTGTGCATATTTTTCAAATCAAGCAAAAAGAACTGAATAACTTTTGATTCGTTGTTATTAATTTTGCCGTAGAAAACCCCCCAACAAAGCTCCTGTTTGCTGTTTGTCCATGGACAAACTCCTCAACAGTCACCTGTCAAAAAACTGGGAAGGAGGCTCTGTGGGAGGAGAGCAAAGCGCTTACTGGCGAGTCAAAGCATCTGAATTTATTAGGTCTCTATATGGCGATTAACATAAATCATTAAAAAAAATTTTATTTTCCATTCATCCATTTCTATCTAAGGGGAACACACTCACACCTAGGGAGAATTTGGAGTGACCAATGAACTCTTACCTTGTTGTCATGTTTTTGGAATGTGGGAGGAAACCGGAGTACCCGGAGGAAACCCACGCATGCACAGGGAGAACATGCAAACTCCTACAGTAGTTATGGGAAGCGAACCCACAACCTTTCGACTGTAAGGCAACAACCTTACGGACTGAGCCACTGTGCAGCCCGCTATAGAATGGCGCTACTATTAATATAACTCTTAGCATTTTGACGTCACCGGGTGATCATCATCCGGGCCTTTTTACGTCACTTCCGTTGAAAACAACACCACGTGCGTTGCCCATGAACGCCGTAGCTGTCACTTCCAGCGGGATTAAAAGCAGCATTTATTTGACGTATAAATGCAGACTGGTTGAAGCTAGTTTGAACCAAAAAAGTCAAGCTTCGGAGAAGGTAGGGGTTGAGTTTGTAGCGGCTATTTTGCTTGCCAAACGGAACCGCCGGTCAAGGAAGCCGGTGTCGCTTGAATTAGCTCATGTCCTCAAATCTCCAAACACGTTCAACGTTCACCTTTGAAGGGTTTTGTGAAAATAGCTCATGCTAGCAAACGCTTTGCACCTCGTTATGCTCCTGAAGTAATTTGTGAAATGCAATGAAATAACATTACATTGTAAGAAACTGAGACTTGGAAGCTAACGTTAACTTGAGGCAGCAAACGCTGACTGCTCACGTCACTGAGCTCACTGCTCAGTGACGTGTTGGTGGTGGCTCACACCGTCGCTAACGTATTCCGTCACACACTTGATTTCTCTTTTCTTTTCTCTTCCATTCACTGAAATTGATGAGAAATGATTTGTGTTGTGCACAATCCACAATCTGTTTTGTTGTTTTCTTCTCCTCTGACTCCCCGTGTGAATTTTCTCACGGCGCCTCAGAGTCTCAACCGAGTTTGAGAGAAACGGGAGACTTGAGGGCTCAAGGTGAGCTTATACCTGCTGCCCCCCAACACACACACACACACACACACACACACACACACACACACACACACACACACACACACACACACACACCGCTTCCCATGTAGCGTCAGGCCCGCGCTGCTTTGCCCTGAGTGTGTAGGAGTTGCAGCAGTGTGTTGTTGCAGCTTTGTTGCTGCGGTTGCATGGCTGTGTGACGTGCCGCTCTGCTAACGCTGCATGCTAGCTGAAGATTCAAAGTCTGCTTTAATTCTGCTGAAATGTCTCCGGTTTCTGTTGAGATTCTCCAAAAATATTCCTTTACATGATCTATGAAAAACCCAGAAAGCGGTGGAGGCTTTTAGTAAAAACTATTTTAAAATGTCAAATTTTGGTAATTTAAAAGAAAAATGGATATGAAAAGTAGAAATGTTTTTTTTTTGTTTGTTTGTTTGTTTGTTTCTTCTCTGGTTTGTAAAGCCAGAGAAGAAGAAACGACCAGAATTTCTTTGTGTTATTTACTAAATAAATAGATTTAAATGTTAAGTCAATAATTACTGGGGTTTCAAATCAAAACGACACAAAAGACAAACAAAATAGATTTATTTCAAATAAAACTAATATACATTAAAATACTGAAGTTACAAAAAGATTTTATGCTGTTATGTAAAATACATGTTTTGAAGGAATCCCCTTGATCTTATAAATTAGTAAGAAGACGTGGAGCTTCTGCTACATGAGGAAACATGGAAAGAGCTAATCAGAAATAAAAATAGATTTAAAAAAGTTTGACTGCTTTAAAGTCAGTCAATATTTTTTTATTGATTATTGAGGAATGTTATAAGTAGTTTAGTTACTTTGAAATTCTTACATTATCTTTTGAGATGCTGTTGTCATTTCCTATCAGAAATAAGTTTTTAATCTCCAATTGTCAGGTATGAAGATGTTTATGTTAGTGATGGGTAAATGAGGCGTCATGTGTCGTTTTGACCCAAAGCAAAACTGTATTGATACCGCGTCAATACTGTGTCACTGAATACTGACACCTGCTGGACATTTAAAATCCCTACAGGCAACGCAGTTCACAGACTGATTTGATGACCTAGTCTATACAATAAGATTTAAGTCATTTAATTTCATCGTATATTGTATATTGTATAATGTCATATCTTCAGTTAAAATCAAAATATATTTGATATTCTTCGATACAGTCAATAAGTAATGTGAACATGAACCAAGTGATGAAAATGAAAGCGATCGTGTTTGGAATGAGGATGCTTGTGGACTGGGGGTTTTTTGTTGGTGTTTTTTCCCACAAATTTTCATTTAAAAAAAAAAAGGTTTTTCTAAAATTTTGAAATTTAATCTGTTCCGTTTTTTTGACACAACTTCTCCTGCTGTAGAAAAAATGAAGTAAACAATACATTTATATGAAATAATTGATAAAAAGCAGCTGAGTAATTTGTAGACTGGCTGTATACCTGAGTTTATCCAGGTGTATCTGTGACTTCATTCTGATGCCCTATGCCTCAGCATTGAGGAGGTGAATTTATTTAAATAAAACAGATTTTAGTGACACTGTATATTGTTCACATAACTTACATTTTGTCTTTTATATTTTGTACGCAGATCTTTATGGATGTGTTTTGCTGGAAATGTCTTTTGTGTATTTATTTATAGCGGGATTGTCTTTATTTCCCTTTTTTCTGCCTAAAGATTTTTATTTATGGAGGGTAATTTAAGAATAAAATTATGAAATGTATAATTTCAAAGGAGAAACATGCAAAACTTAACCTGCAGAACATAATATGAAAGTAAACTAAGAGTCGGTTTCAGCTGAATTTGGATTCAGATAGATCGAGTAGAAACTGAAAAGAACCGGATGAAACAACTACGAAGTGAGAACCAATACCTTATTTTCTGACGTAAGATTAAAATGGCCCCATACTACCAAACCTTTCGTTTGCCTTGAGGCTCCATAGTTGACGCTGTACCGTAAAAGGTCAAGAATTATTTTGGCAAATGCATCCCGTTGACAGATTGGCTTCCATATATAAACAGTTTGGCGCACCAGTGTCATTTGGAAACAGTTCCTGTATCGGTCACGTGACTTGCTGAAAACGATACGCGCACCGACGCTGATTTTGGTCTATGAGCTTGACACATGCGCCGACGCATCGGTGTTACCGGACCCATCACTAGTTTATGTTTCAAACATCTTATCGACAGTTAAAGAACTTTTTAAAAATGTATTTATGTACAGTGAATGTTGCAGTGATATTCTGGGTTTTTCAGAGATGGCTTCAGTCTGTTTTTACTTTCTTTTACTTCCCCTTTCTCAGTTTGGAAGTCACAGACAAAATGTAGTAAAAGTAATGAGAGAGTAAATATGCTAATAGATTATTTACAACTGTTTTTTATTATTATTAAAACAAGATTTAACTTTACCGTTAAACTGGAATAAAATAAAAGTTGGTTTCACAAGCAAAAAATAAAAAAAGCTGTAATGACTGTTGACTACATTTTGTCTAGTTAAAGGCTCCACAGCTTTGTGCTGCCACCTAAATGTGACATAAAGATAAACTGAGCTCAGAGCGGCTCAGGTCACAGTAAGAAAAACTTCAGCTTTATTAGACTTTATAGTTTCATTCACTGCCGCCCCTAAAAGAAACAAAAAGTCACTTCTGTGAAAGATTTGTTGCAAACAATCCCAGCAGGATTTTAATTTATTCTAAGCCAAGCTCTTCTCCGTGTCTTTCTCCCCACAGTCGCCATGTACCTGGGGATCAGAAAGGGGAAATTAAAGACGGTAAGCCCCGCTCCCTCAGATTCACTTGGAATATGAGAACCACCAGCTCCATGGAGCCCTGCGACATCATGAGGGAGATCCGCAAGGTGCTCGACGCCAACAACTGCGACTACGAACAGCAAGAGAGTTTCCTGCTCCTCTGCGTCCATGGCGACGGGCGGGCCGAGAACCTGGTCCAGTGGGAGATGGAGGTCTGCAGGCTCCCCCGTCTCTCCCTGAACGGCGTCCGCTTCAAAAGGATATCCGGGTCGTCCATCGCTTTCAAGAACATTGCTTCCAAAATAGCCAACGACTTAAATCTATGAACAAAAGGACTTAAAAGATAAGTAAAAAAAAAATCTAAATCAAATCTATATTCAGAGGTATTGAAGCTGTACAATCATCCAATTAGCAGTTTCCAAATGTCTCCTTTTTGTCCCCTGGGGCAACCGGGTTCTGGCGGGCACCGTGTTGGTGACCCCTGTTTTGGATCAATAAAGTATTTTTGAATTGAATTTTGAATTTGAATTTTTCTTCCAAACCATGCTTTACGACAGAGAGAAGTTTTCCCCATTTGAAGGTCCGAAACTGAAAGCAGAAATATAATGTCACACCAGCAGTGAAAGTTTCAAAAATGTCATTGTGAACTTAGACTGGTTGGCCAGTAGGTGGCAGCATAAGGAGTGATAAACATGACAACGTGATACTTGTGTGGCAGTATGCCCTGTGGGCTCTGAACGCGTCACACAAGTGCCTGAATTTAATTGGTTGTGGCGCTGTCTGTATATAAAGGGCCCTCCCTCACCTGGTAGACATCATGTTTTCCTTCCGGTTCACACCTCGCTGTTTGCTGGCGCTGCACACCAGCCGCGTACTAATGCGCTCTTGAATGATGCGCTTAACGACGCACTAATCGCTGATCGATCCTTCTTGTGGTAAGAAGCTTCTCACACCCTTAATGACTGTTAGCCTAGACTTAGCTAAAAAAAAGTTGGTTTCACAGTGGGAAAAAAAACGATTCATCAAATTGTGCATATTTTTCAAATCAAGCAAAAAGAACTGAATAACTTTTGATTCGTTGTTATTAATTTTGCCGTAGAAAACCCCCCAACAAAGCTCCTGTTTGCTGTTTGTCCATGGACAAACTCCTCAACAGTCACCTGTCAAAAAACTGGGAAGGAGGCTCTGTGGGAGGAGAGCAAAGCGCTTACTGGCGAGTCAAAGCATCTGAATTTATTAGGTCTCTATATGGCGATTAACATAAATCATTAAAAAAAATTTTATTTTCCATTCATCCATTTCTATCTAAGGGGAACACACTCACACCTAGGGAGAATTTGGAGTGACCAATGAACTCTTACCTTGTTGTCATGTTTTTGGAATGTGGGAGGAAACCGGAGTACCCGGAGGAAACCCACGCATGCACAGGGAGAACATGCAAACTCCTACAGTAGTTATGGGAAGCGAACCCACAACCTTTCGACTGTAAGGCAACAACCTTACGGACTGAGCCACTGTGCAGCCCGCTATAGAATGGCGCTACTATTAATATAACTCTTAGCATTTTGACGTCACCGGGTGATCATCATCCGGGCCTTTTTACGTCACTTCCGTTGAAAACAACACCACGTGCGTTGCCCATGAACGCCGTAGCTGTCACTTCCAGCGGGATTAAAAGCAGCATTTATTTGACGTATAAATGCAGACTGGTTGAAGCTAGTTTGAACCAAAAAAGTCAAGCTTCGGAGAAGGTAGGGGTTGAGTTTGTAGCGGCTATTTTGCTTGCCAAACGGAACCGCCGGTCAAGGAAGCCGGTGTCGCTTGAATTAGCTCATGTCCTCAAATCTCCAAACACGTTCAACGTTCACCTTTGAAGGGTTTTGTGAAAATAGCTCATGCTAGCAAACGCTTTGCACCTCGTTATGCTCCTGAAGTAATTTGTGAAATGCAATGAAATAACATTACATTGTAAGAAACTGAGACTTGGAAGCTAACGTTAACTTGAGGCAGCAAACGCTGACTGCTCACGTCACTGAGCTCACTGCTCAGTGACGTGTTGGTGGTGGCTCACACCGTCGCTAACGTATTCCGTCACACACTTGATTTCTCTTTTCTTTTCTCTTCCATTCACTGAAATTGATGAGAAATGATTTGTGTTGTGCACAATCCACAATCTGTTTTGTTGTTTTCTTCTCCTCTGACTCCCCGTGTGAATTTTCTCACGGCGCCTCAGAGTCTCAACCGAGTTTGAGAGAAACGGGAGACTTGAGGGCTCAAGGTGAGCTTATACCTGCTGCCCCCCAACACACACACACACACACACACACACACACACACACACACACACACACACACACACACACACACACACACACACCGCTTCCCATGTAGCGTCAGGCCCGCGCTGCTTTGCCCTGAGTGTGTAGGAGTTGCAGCAGTGTGTTGTTGCAGCTTTGTTGCTGCGGTTGCATGGCTGTGTGACGTGCCGCTCTGCTAACGCTGCATGCTAGCTGAAGATTCAAAGTCTGCTTTAATTCTGCTGAAATGTCTCCGGTTTCTGTTGAGATTCTCCAAAAATATTCCTTTACATGATCTATGAAAAACCCAGAAAGCGGTGGAGGCTTTTAGTAAAAACTATTTTAAAATGTCAAATTTTGGTAATTTAAAAGAAAAATGGATATGAAAAGTAGAAATGTTTTTTTTTTGTTTGTTTGTTTGTTTGTTTCTTCTCTGGTTTGTAAAGCCAGAGAAGAAGAAACGACCAGAATTTCTTTGTGTTATTTACTAAATAAATAGATTTAAATGTTAAGTCAATAATTACTGGGGTTTCAAATCAAAACGACACAAAAGACAAACAAAATAGATTTATTTCAAATAAAACTAATATACATTAAAATACTGAAGTTACAAAAAGATTTTATGCTGTTATGTAAAATACATGTTTTGAAGGAATCCCCTTGATCTTATAAATTAGTAAGAAGACGTGGAGCTTCTGCTACATGAGGAAACATGGAAAGAGCTAATCAGAAATAAAAATAGATTTAAAAAAGTTTGACTGCTTTAAAGTCAGTCAATATTTTTTTATTGATTATTGAGGAATGTTATAAGTAGTTTAGTTACTTTGAAATTCTTACATTATCTTTTGAGATGCTGTTGTCATTTCCTATCAGAAATAAGTTTTTAATCTCCAATTGTCAGGTATGAAGATGTTTATGTTAGTGATGGGTAAATGAGGCGTCATGTGTCGTTTTGACCCAAAGCAAAACTGTATTGATACCGCGTCAATACTGTGTCACTGAATACTGACACCTGCTGGACATTTAAAATCCCTACAGGCAACGCAGTTCACAGACTGATTTGATGACCTAGTCTATACAATAAGATTTAAGTCATTTAATTTCATCGTATATTGTATATTGTATAATGTCATATCTTCAGTTAAAATCAAAATATATTTGATATTCTTCGATACAGTCAATAAGTAATGTGAACATGAACCAAGTGATGAAAATGAAAGCGATCGTGTTTGGAATGAGGATGCTTGTGGACTGGGGGTTTTTTGTTGGTGTTTTTTCCCACAAATTTTCATTTAAAAAAAAAAAGGTTTTTCTAAAATTTTGAAATTTAATCTGTTCCGTTTTTTTGACACAACTTCTCCTGCTGTAGAAAAAATGAAGTAAACAATACATTTATATGAAATAATTGATAAAAAGCAGCTGAGTAATTTGTAGACTGGCTGTATACCTGAGTTTATCCAGGTGTATCTGTGACTTCATTCTGATGCCCTATGCCTCAGCATTGAGGAGGTGAATTTATTTAAATAAAACAGATTTTAGTGACACTGTATATTGTTCACATAACTTACATTTTGTCTTTTATATTTTGTACGCAGATCTTTATGGATGTGTTTTGCTGGAAATGTCTTTTGTGTATTTATTTATAGCGGGATTGTCTTTATTTCCCTTTTTTCTGCCTAAAGATTTTTATTTATGGAGGGTAATTTAAGAATAAAATTATGAAATGTATAATTTCAAAGGAGAAACATGCAAAACTTAACCTGCAGAACATAATATGAAAGTAAACTAAGAGTCGGTTTCAGCTGAATTTGGATTCAGATAGATCGAGTAGAAACTGAAAAGAACCGGATGAAACAACTACGAAGTGAGAACCAATACCTTATTTTCTGACGTAAGATTAAAATGGCCCCATACTACCAAACCTTTCGTTTGCCTTGAGGCTCCATAGTTGACGCTGTACCGTAAAAGGTCAAGAATTATTTTGGCAAATGCATCCCGTTGACAGATTGGCTTCCATATATAAACAGTTTGGCGCACCAGTGTCATTTGGAAACAGTTCCTGTATCGGTCACGTGACTTGCTGAAAACGATACGCGCACCGACGCTGATTTTGGTCTATGAGCTTGACACATGCGCCGACGCATCGGTGTTACCGGACCCATCACTAGTTTATGTTTCAAACATCTTATCGACAGTTAAAGAACTTTTTAAAAATGTATTTATGTACAGTGAATCAAATCTTAATGTTGCAGTGATATTCTGGGTTTTTCAGAGATGGCTTCAGTCTGTTTTTACTTTCTTTTACTTCCCCTTTCTCAGTTTGGAAGTCACAGACAAAATGTAGTAAAAGTAATGAGAGAGTAAATATGCTAATAGATTATTTACAACTGTTTTTTATTATTATTAAAACAAGATTTAACTTTACCGTTAAACTGGAATAAAATAAAAGTTGGTTTCACAAGCAAAAAATCAAAAAAGCTGTAATGACTGTTGACTACATTTTGTCTAGTTAAAGGCTCCACAGCTTTGTGCTGCCACCTAAATGTGACATAAAGATAAACTGAGCTCAGAGCGGCTCAGGTCACAGTAAGAAAAACTTCAGCTTTATTAGACTTTATAGTTTCATTCACTGCCGCCCCTAAAAGAAACAAAAAGTCACTTCTGTGAAAGATTTGTTGCAAACAATCCCAGCAGGATTTTAATTTATTCTAAGCCAAGCTCTTCTCCGTGTCTTTCTCCCCACAGTCGCCATGTACCTGGGGATCAGAAAGGGGAAATTAAAGACGGTAAGCCCCGCTCCCTCAGATTCACTTGGAATATGAGAACCACCAGCTCCATGGAGCCCTGCGACATCATGAGGGAGATCCGCAAGGTGCTCGACGCCAACAACTGCGACTACGAACAGCAAGAGAGTTTCCTGCTCCTCTGCGTCCATGGCGACGGGCGGGCCGAGAACCTGGTCCAGTGGGAGATGGAGGTCTGCAGGCTCCCCCGTCTCTCCCTGAACGGCGTCCGCTTCAAAAGGATATCCGGGTCGTCCATCGCTTTCAAGAACATTGCTTCCAAAATAGCCAACGACTTAAATCTATGAACAAAAGGACTTAAAAGATAAGTAAAAAAAAAATCTAAATCAAATCTATATTCAGAGGTATTGAAGCTGTACAATCATCCAATTAGCAGTTTCCAAATGTCTCCTTTTTGTCCCCTGGGGCAACCGGGTTCTGGCGGGCACCGTGTTGGTGACCCCTGTTTTGGATCAATAAAGTATTTTTGAATTGAATTTTGAATTTGAATTTTTCTTCCAAACCATGCTTTACGACAGAGAGAAGTTTTCCCCATTTGAAGGTCGGAAACTGAAAGCAGAAATATAATGTCACACCAGCAGTGAAAGTTTCAAAAATGTCATTGTGAACTTAGACTGGTTGGCCAGTAGGTGGCAGCATAAGGAGTGATAAACATGACAACGTGATACTTGTGTGGCAGTATGCCCTGTGGGCTCTGAACGCGTCACACAAGTGCCTGAATTTAATTGGTTGTGGCGCTGTCTGTATATAAAGGGCCCTCCCTCACCTGGTAGACATCATGTTTTCCTTCCGGTTCACACCTCGCTGTTTGCTGGCGCTGCACACCAGCCGCGTACTAATGCGCTCTTGAATGATGCGCTTAACGACGCACTAATCGCTGATCGATCCTTCTTGTGGTAAGAAGCTTCTCACACCCTTAATGACTGTTAGCCTAGACTTAGCTAAAAAAAAGTTGGTTTCACAGTGGGAAAAAAAACGATTCATCAAATTGTGCATATTTTTCAAATCAAGCAAAAAGAACTGAATAACTTTTGATTCGTTGTTATTAATTTTGCCGTAGAAAACCCCCCAACAAAGCTCCTGTTTGCTGTTTGTCCATGGACAAACTCCTCAACAGTCACCTGTCAAAAAACTGGGAAGGAGGCTCTGTGGGAGGAGAGCAAAGCGCTTACTGGCGAGTCAAAGCATCTGAATTTATTAGGTCTCTATATGGCGATTAACATAAATCATTAAAAAAAATTTTATTTTCCATTCATCCATTTCTATCTAAGGGGAACACACTCACACCTAGGGAGAATTTGGAGTGACCAATGAACTCTTACCTTGTTGTCATGTTTTTGGAATGTGGGAGGAAACCGGAGTACCCGGAGGAAACCCACGCATGCACAGGGAGAACATGCAAACTCCTACAGTAGTTATGGGAAGCGAACCCACAACCTTTCGACTGTAAGGCAACAACCTTACGGACTGAGCCACTGTGCAGCCCGCTATAGAATGGCGCTACTATTAATATAACTCTTAGCATTTTGACGTCACCGGGTGATCATCATCCGGGCCTTTTTACGTCACTTCCGTTGAAAACAACACCACGTGCGTTGCCCATGAACGCCGTAGCTGTCACTTCCAGCGGGATTAAAAGCAGCATTTATTTGACGTATAAATGCAGACTGGTTGAAGCTAGTTTGAACCAAAAAAGTCAAGCTTCGGAGAAGGTAGGGGTTGAGTTTGTAGCGGCTATTTTGCTTGCCAAACGGAACCGCCGGTCAAGGAAGCCGGTGTCGCTTGAATTAGCTCATGTCCTCAAATCTCCAAACACGTTCAACGTTCACCTTTGAAGGGTTTTGTGAAAATAGCTCATGCTAGCAAACGCTTTGCACCTCGTTATGCTCCTGAAGTAATTTGTGAAATGCAATGAAATAACATTACATTGTAAGAAACTGAGACTTGGAAGCTAACGTTAACTTGAGGCAGCAAACGCTGACTGCTCACGTCACTGAGCTCACTGCTCAGTGACGTGTTGGTGGTGGCTCACACCGTCGCTAACGTATTCCGTCACACACTTGATTTCTCTTTTCTTTTCTCTTCCATTCACTGAAATTGATGAGAAATGATTTGTGTTGTGCACAATCCACAATCTGTTTTGTTGTTTTCTTCTGACTCCCCGTGTGAATTTTCTCACGGCGCCTCAGAGTCTCAACCGAGTTTGAGAGAAACGGGAGACTTGAGGGCTCAAGGTGAGCTTATACCTGCTGCCCCCCCAACACACACACACACACACCGCTTCCCATGTAGCGTCAGGCCCGCGCTGCTTTGCCCTGAGTGTGTAGGAGTTGCAGCAGTGTGTTGTTGCAGCTTTGTTGCTGCGGTTGCATGGCTGTGTGACGTGCCGCTCTGCTAACGCTGCATGCTAGCTGAAGATTCAAAGTCTGCTTTAATTCTGCTGAAATGTCTCCGGTTTCTGTTGAGATTCTCCAAAAATATTCCTTTACATGATCTATGAAAAACCCAGAAAGCGGTGGAGGCTTTTAGTAAAAACTATTTTAAAATGTCAAATTTTGGTAATTTAAAAGAAAAATGGATATGAAAAGTAGAAATGTTTTTTTTTGTTTGTTTGTTTGTTTGTTTCTTCTCTGGTTTGTAAAGCCAGAGAAGAAGAAACGACCAGAATTTCTTTGTGTTATTTACTAAATAAATAGATTTAAATGTTAAGTCAATAATTACTGGGGTTTCAAATCAAAACGACACAAAAGACAAACAAAATAGATTTATTTCAAATAAAACTAATATACATTAAAATACTGAAGTTACAAAAAGATTTTATGCTGTTATGTAAAATACATGTTTTGAAGGAATCCCCTTGATCTTATAAATTAGTAAGAAGACGTGGAGCTTCTGCTACATGAGGAAACATGGAAAGAGCTAATCAGAAATAAAAATAGATTTAAAAAAGTTTGACTGCTTTAAAGTCAGTCAATATTTTTTTATTGATTATTGAGGAATGTTATAAGTAGTTTAGTTACTTTGAAATTCTTACATTATCTTTTGAGATGCTGTTGTCATTTCCTATCAGAAATAAGTTTTTAATCTCCAATTGTCAGGTATGAAGATGTTTATGTTAGTGATGGGTAAATGAGGCGTCATGTGTCGTTTTGACCCAAAGCAAAACTGTATTGATACCGCGTCAATACTGTGTCACTGAATACTGACACCTGCTGGACATTTAAAATCCCTACAGGCAACGCAGTTCACAGACTGATTTGATGACCTAGTCTATACAATAAGATTTAAGTCATTTAATTTCATCGTATATTGTATATTGTATAATGTCATATCTTCAGTTAAAATCAAAATATATTTGATATTCTTCGATACAGTCAATAAGTAATGTGAACATGAACCAAGTGATGAAAATGAAAGCGATCGTGTTTGGAATGAGGATGCTTGTGGACTGGGGGTTTTTTGTTGGTGTTTTTTCCCACAAATTTTCATTTAAAAAAAAAAAGGTTTTTCTAAAATTTTGAAATTTAATCTGTTCCGTTTTTTTGACACAACTTCTCCTGCTGTAGAAAAAATGAAGTAAACAATACATTTATATGAAATAATTGATAAAAAGCAGCTGAGTAATTTGTAGACTGGCTGTATACCTGAGTTTATCCAGGTGTATCTGTGACTTCATTCTGATGCCCTATGCCTCAGCATTGAGGAGGTGAATTTATTTAAATAAAACAGATTTTAGTGACACTGTATATTGTTCACATAACTTACATTTTGTCTTTTATATTTTGTACGCAGATCTTTATGGATGTGTTTTGCTGGAAATGTCTTTTGTGTATTTATTTATAGCGGGATTGTCTTTATTTCCCTTTTTTCTGCCTAAAGATTTTTATTTATGGAGGGTAATTTAAGAATAAAATTATGAAATGTATAATTTCAAAGGAGAAACATGCAAAACTTAACCTGCAGAACATAATATGAAAGTAAACTAAGAGTCGGTTTCAGCTGAATTTGGATTCAGATAGATCGAGTAGAAACTGAAAAGAACCGGATGAAACAACTACGAAGTGAGAACCAATACCTTATTTTCTGACGTAAGATTAAAATGGCCCCATACTACCAAACCTTTCGTTTGCCTTGAGGCTCCATAGTTGACGCTGTACCGTAAAAGGTCAAGAATTATTTTGGCAAATGCATCCCGTTGACAGATTGGCTTCCATATATAAACAGTTTGGCGCACCAGTGTCATTTGGAAACAGTTCCTGTATCGGTCACGTGACTTGCTGAAAACGATACGCGCACCGACGCTGATTTTGGTCTATGAGCTTGACACATGCGCCGACGCATCGGTGTTACCGGACCCATCACTAGTTTATGTTTCAAACATCTTATCGACAGTTAAAGAACTTTTTAAAAATGTATTTATGTACAGTGAATCAAATCTTAATGTTGCAGTGATATTCTGGGTTTTTCAGAGATGGCTTCAGTCTGTTTTTACTTTCTTTTACTTCCCCTTTCTCAGTTTGGAAGTCACAGACAAAATGTAGTAAAAGTAATGAGAGAGTAAATATGCTAATAGATTATTTACAACTGTTTTTTATTATTATTAAAACAAGATTTAACTTTACCGTTAAACTGGAATAAAATAAAAGTTGGTTTCACAAGCAAAAAATCAAAAAAGCTGTAATGACTGTTGACTACATTTTGTCTAGTTAAAGGCTCCACAGCTTTGTGCTGCCACCTAAATGTGACATAAAGATAAACTGAGCTCAGAGCGGCTCAGGTCACAGTAAGAAAAACTTCAGCTTTATTAGACTTTATAGTTTCATTCACTGCCGCCCCTAAAAGAAACAAAAAGTCACTTCTGTGAAAGATTTGTTGCAAACAATCCCAGCAGGATTTTAATTTATTCTAAGCCAAGCTCTTCTCCGTGTCTTTCTCCCCACAGTCGCCATGTACCTGGGGATCAGAAAGGGGAAATTAAAGACGGTAAGCCCCGCTCCCTCAGATTCACTTGGAATATGAGAACCACCAGCTCCATGGAGCCCTGCGACATCATGAGGGAGATCCGCAAGGTGCTCGACGCCAACAACTGCGACTACGAACAGCAAGAGAGTTTCCTGCTCCTCTGCGTCCATGGCGACGGGCGGGCCGAGAACCTGGTCCAGTGGGAGATGGAGGTCTGCAGGCTCCCCCGTCTCTCCCTGAACGGCGTCCGCTTCAAAAGGATATCCGGGTCGTCCATCGCTTTCAAGAACATTGCTTCCAAAATAGCCAACGACTTAAATCTATGAACAAAAGGACTTAAAAGATAAGTAAAAAAAAAATCTAAATCAAATCTATATTCAGAGGTATTGAAGCTGTACAATCATCCAATTAGCAGTTTCCAAATGTCTCCTTTTTGTCCCCTGGGGCAACCGGGTTCTGGCGGGCACCGTGTTGGTGACCCCTGTTTTGGATCAATAAAGTATTTTTGAATTGAATTTTGAATTTGAATTTTTCTTCCAAACCATGCTTTACGACAGAGAGAAGTTTTCCCCATTTGAAGGTCGGAAACTGAAAGCAGAAATATAATGTCACACCAGCAGTGAAAGTTTCAAAAATGTCATTGTGAACTTAGACTGGTTGGCCAGTAGGTGGCAGCATAAGGAGTGATAAACATGACAACGTGATACTTGTGTGGCAGTATGCCCTGTGGGCTCTGAACGCGTCACACAAGTGCCTGAATTTAATTGGTTGTGGCGCTGTCTGTATATAAAGGGCCCTCCCTCACCTGGTAGACATCATGTTTTCCTTCCGGTTCACACCTCGCTGTTTGCTGGCGCTGCACACCAGCCGCGTACTAATGCGCTCTTGAATGATGCGCTTAACGACGCACTAATCGCTGATCGATCCTTCTTGTGGTAAGAAGCTTCTCACACCCTTAATGACTGTTAGCCTAGACTTAGCTAAAAAAAAGTTGGTTTCACAGTGGGAAAAAAAACGATTCATCAAATTGTGCATATTTTTCAAATCAAGCAAAAAGAACTGAATAACTTTTGATTCGTTGTTATTAATTTTGCCGTAGAAAACCCCCCAACAAAGCTCCTGTTTGCTGTTTGTCCATGGACAAACTCCTCAACAGTCACCTGTCAAAAAACTGGGAAGGAGGCTCTGTGGGAGGAGAGCAAAGCGCTTACTGGCGAGTCAAAGCATCTGAATTTATTAGGTCTCTATATGGCGATTAACATAAATCATTAAAAAAAATTTTATTTTCCATTCATCCATTTCTATCTAAGGGGAACACACTCACACCTAGGGAGAATTTGGAGTGACCAATGAACTCTTACCTTGTTGTCATGTTTTTGGAATGTGGGAGGAAACCGGAGTACCCGGAGGAAACCCACGCATGCACAGGGAGAACATGCAAACTCCTACAGTAGTTATGGGAAGCGAACCCACAACCTTTCGACTGTAAGGCAACAACCTTACGGACTGAGCCACTGTGCAGCCCGCTATAGAATGGCGCTACTATTAATATAACTCTTAGCATTTTGACGTCACCGGGTGATCATCATCCGGGCCTTTTTACGTCACTTCCGTTGAAAACAACACCACGTGCGTTGCCCATGAACGCCGTAGCTGTCACTTCCAGCGGGATTAAAAGCAGCATTTATTTGACGTATAAATGCAGACTGGTTGAAGCTAGTTTGAACCAAAAAAGTCAAGCTTCGGAGAAGGTAGGGGTTGAGTTTGTAGCGGCTATTTTGCTTGCCAAACGGAACCGCCGGTCAAGGAAGCCGGTGTCGCTTGAATTAGCTCATGTCCTCAAATCTCCAAACACGTTCAACGTTCACCTTTGAAGGGTTTTGTGAAAATAGCTCATGCTAGCAAACGCTTTGCACCTCGTTATGCTCCTGAAGTAATTTGTGAAATGCAATGAAATAACATTACATTGTAAGAAACTGAGACTTGGAAGCTAACGTTAACTTGAGGCAGCAAACGCTGACTGCTCACGTCACTGAGCTCACTGCTCAGTGACGTGTTGGTGGTGGCTCACACCGTCGCTAACGTATTCCGTCACACACTTGATTTCTCTTTTCTTTTCTCTTCCATTCACTGAAATTGATGAGAAATGATTTGTGTTGTGCACAATCCACAATCTGTTTTGTTGTTTTCTTCTCTGACTCCCCGTGTGAATTTTCTCACGGCGCCTCAGAGTCTCAACCGAGTTTGAGAGAAACGGGAGACTTGAGGGCTCAAGGTGAGCTTATACCTGCTGCCCCACACCCACACACACACACACACACACACACACACCGCTTCCCATGTAGCGTCAGGCCCGCGCTGCTTTGCCCTGAGTGTGTAGGAGTTGCAGCAGTGTGTTGTTGCAGCTTTGTTGCTGCGGTTGCATGGCTGTGTGACGTGCCGCTCTGCTAACGCTGCATGCTAGCTGAAGATTCAAAGTCTGCTTTAATTCTGCTGAAATGTCTCCGGTTTCTGTTGAGATTCTCCAAAAATATTCCTTTACATGATCTATGAAAAACCCAGAAAGCGGTGGAGGCTTTTAGTAAAAACTATTTTAAAATGTCAAATTTTGGTAATTTAAAAGAAAAATGGATATGAAAAGTAGAAATGTTTTTTTTTTT